>NC_061114.1:109117317-109350960 GCF_002878395.1 Capsicum annuum
GATAGACGAAACCTTGAAAAATTTAGAAAAAAGCAAAGATAAAAGTTTAGATAGTTTAAAAAATTCATTAAGAAGAGAACAAGAAAAAATAGTTAGTAGTATTAATAACCTCAAACAAGATATTGAATATAGTACAAGTAGAATAGATTATTATACATTTACTTTAGAAGAATAGAATGATAAACTACGAATATCTAAAATACTGGGAACAAGAAATGGAAGAAATAAGATTAACAGAAAACCTAATAAAAACGAATTTAATTAAATATTTTAAAACAAAAGATATAGAATATTTAGAATATCTTAAAAATAATATAGAAGACTTACAAAAATTAAGAGAAAAAGCTAAAGAATATTATAGCAAAGCATTTAATCAACTACCATTTAATCACCCCTTAAAATATGAATATCAGTAAAATTGAATATATTAATAAAATATATGGAAAAATACAAGAACGAAGAAAAACAGTTAATAAATATTACTACAAAGCAATTAACAATTACATAAATTAATGGATACATCATACGAAAAGAATAAATCATTAAAAGAAATCGAAACCCAACTATATAGTTTATACCAAGAATACAAGAGACTACATAGTACTAACGAGGATCCTAAAACACTAGATAATTTAATTACGATAATCTCTAATTTAGAATATGAATTAATAAAACATCTTAAGTCAAGAAGATAAAAATGAAAAATATTTCAATCACTAATATTCACAAAATACATTATATACATATAAATACTTATTACCCAATAACTATTTATTTCTTAGTAAAGTTACGGCGCCTAATCCACACCCCCCTACAATTGGTATGATTATAAGATATGCTAGAGAAAAATTCTCTACATCATATGCATGCCTAAATTTGCTCCTAAAGTAGAAATATGATGAAAGAGGCTATAAGATATATAAGCTATCATAATTTGATAGGCTTAAGACACAATTATATTCCATTCTTGGAGAATGAGAATTTTGATTATTATAAGCGCAGATCCATTCCCTGGGGTGAATGTGATAATATTTAATCAAGCTTATTAATATAAATGTTTACTTGATTGTGATGGTATGACAACTCACCTTCGAAAGAGGCAGAACAACTAAGATGAGTTATTTTGAATTCTACTTCTGAAGTAGTAAATCTAAAATTTATTCATATAATAGTAAATCTGAAATTTACTAAAGCAAAAACACATATCATGGTAAGCTTGCAGTTTACTAGATTAAAAGTTCATAAGTTGATATGAAGGATTGTGATATCCCGAAGATGTGCATACTGAGTATTGAACATATATTGAAGAATTAGAAAATTCTTCCTGAACTTTAATGTTGCTTGTTCTCATGATAAGTTGGTTGGACCAACTAATTTTGGGATTGGATCCCTCAAAATCGGAAAAGAATAAAAGGTGAATAAGGGCCTGTTCACTTATCATGTGATATGTTGAAAAGATGCATTAATAAGATGATCACATATACATTCATGGTCAACCTACGTTTGACATTCATAAAGTTACTTGTTCAATATAAATTGAGCATAATTTGTAGATTGTGTAATCAAGATATTTCATCTTAATGATGATGGATTAGCATTGAATGCCTTCCATAAATAGCTGAACCATTACTAATGAGAACAAAGCTTCATGTATTGGAATGAAATATGATATGTCGCATACAATAGAACTTGTATGCATTAGACCAATATATTATGATTATTTCTTCCCTCTTAATTAGTTTAAGGTTTGGAACCAACTATTCTATCTAATAGATTTGATGTGCAGTATACGATTAATAAATATACCATGATGCACAAAGATGGATTCCTCAAAGAAGATGGAGGATTTATGTTAGTTTTCCTAACATAAGGGGGAGATTGGAAGAAGCTATGAAATATGTTAGGAATTATTATCAGAATATCATTCAAAAGATAATTCAAGTCAAATGCTGAAAGCATATCATATTTAGCTGCAAGTGCTCCTATTTTGTGTCTTTAAAGAATAAAGTCTATGCATTCATGAAGCATGATTGACCAATCGGTTCTAAATAAAATAATCCTTGAAAAGGATAAGGAGAAAATAATCATGATAAGAAGGAAATGTGCTCTTAAAGAGCCTATGACATAACATTTTATGAAACCTTATGTGAGGTTTAGGTACCTGAATATAATGAAGTGATGAGATCTCAAAATGTTATATCACATTGCGAACCAAAACCAAATGAGAAACCATCGACAATACCTTTGATATAATATTAGTGCAATAATGTGAAAGATTACGAGGATCTGAATTCTACGATCACTACAAAAAAAACTGTGTTTAGCGATGAAATTTACTGACAGACCAAATTTCGTCACTATATAGCGACAGATTAGCAACGGATATTTCAATTTGGTCACAAACATAGCAGTCCAATTTTTTGATATGTTATTAGCAACGAATCAATGATGTAATTGTAATTCCATCACTAAATAATAGCGGATAAAATTGGCGCCTAAATTTAGTGACGGATTAGCAACGAAATATTGGTTGCTATGTTAATTATTTCATAGCAACGGATTTAGCAACAAACTTTCGTAGGTGCCCTTCATTTAAAAAATAAGTATTTTATTTAGCGACTAATGAATCCGTCATAACATATTAATTTTTATTTTATAATTAATTATTTTTAGTATAGAAAAGGGGGGATTTCTTTCACATTCACACCTCTCACTCTCTCTTAGTCACATCTCCATCTTTGATCTCACATCTCCATATCCGATCTCACACCCTCTCAGTGTCGAAGATCTCACATCTCCGATCTCCTATCTCCTATCTCACATCTCCATCTTCGATCGAAAATAGAAGGTCAAAACTAAAAAAAATTTAGGTAACCCTTTTTCTCCATCTCATTTTCATGTTCAATTTCTGTTGTTGTTGATAGTATTTTAGTTTCTACTTCATCTTCACTTTTTGTCTAATCTCGATCTTGTCAAATGTCACTAGTATTGCCTCTTGAAATTTGAATAGCTGTTGTTGGTCCATTCTTTATTATCCTACGCATCAAAACTTGTCCTATTTTCCCTCACATACTCTCTTCCTTACAAACACTGTGAATAAAGCAAGAGATGAGCCGTTTTCATCACTTACAACTTTATTTTTTGCTAGTCTTATTCTTTCTTTGAACAACAGAATGTTTTCACTTTCTGGGGTTCCTCAATTGCCTAAAGAAAAGATTTTTATTCTATTTTTTTATGTGATTAAGTTAGCATGTGGCTCTAGTGTACAAATGATTCTTCTTTTTGAAATGTCATAAAGAAATAAAGAATCTAGTAATCAAAGATTCAGTCAATATACTTTTCTTTTCTTTCCCTTTTTAGCTTACTAGAGTGTACTGTAACCAGTTCTAGCTATTTTCCTGAATAGTAGTTCATTCCGTGTAAGTTGAAGACATTCTGGGTATTGTTGTTTGTGTTTTCTCTAAAATAATTTCTTTTGTTGCCTTCAAATTGAACTGCTTGTTTGGTTTATTTGGAGAGGATGGAGTATCATGCTCGTAGTATAAGACTTGATTAGTAATTAGTATTATTACTATGTTTAAAATTTGAACTTAATTTTCAAATGTGTGACTGTTACTTTGGTTGGATTTTTCTATTTTATTTGTGCTAGACTAGTCGCTTTTTGCAAGGCATAGTTATACTTATATGCTTCTGTATGATTTGCTTATGTTTGAAAAATATTTAAATGTTAATGGTTTAACCCGATAACCGAACCGATAACAATCAATAACCAGTAAATCGATAACCGATAAGCCGATATCTTAATGGTTCTTAATGGTTTAGCTTTATTATAAACCGATAATAAATATGTCAAACCGATAAACTTCAAAACCGAACCGAACCGCCCCATATGCAGCCCTAGAGGGTTGCTTAAATTTAGTATTCCATAATACTTCTATATGCTACGGAAATGCATTATATGAGCATGTTTTTTCCTTGAGGCAAATAATGAAATGCTTTTCTTTGTCATGCATCGTGTACACATACTCTGTGGCTGGTACAACGTAATAATATTTTTAAAAAGTTAAATTAAAAAAGGTCAAACAAAAATATGTAAATGTATATGCTACAAAACTATGCGAAATATATATATATTTTTTAAATACAGCTACAAAATACAAATACAAATATTGCTAACAACATATGCATTTTTTATGCTTACTGCATATGTGTACTTATAAATACAATAACAGATTTAATACCAACAAATCCTACAAATATACACATTACTGCAGATGTATTTTATTTAGTAAAAGAGATTACTACATCTGTATTTAATAATGAACATTGATTACTACATATTATTTACTGCATATGTATTTTTCTGCATAACAGAGAACATTGATTAACTTAACAGTGCACAATTCATGTCTTGTATATCTTTTCTTTGCAAAATAAATACCTTTAAACCCATATCATTATGTATTTGTAATTGTCCTGCATTACCAGTGATTTGATATTCAAGTTGAATACATTTACAGTTCATACCCACATTAATGTTAGATGCCAAAATATTGTGTATTTCATTGTATGATGTTGTTGTAATACCCCAGAAAATTTTTCGTTGAAATTTTGTGCGTAAACATGTTGGGTTCTATCTTCTAGAATGAATTATAAATTTTCCATGCGGAATGTCTTAGATTATGACCCACCATTGCGTAGAGTATCAATTAACTTTCCAACGATATGTGGATCATCCAAAACGGACACCCGAGCGACGAGTTATGAACATTCCGATCGAACCGTGAATAGTAGTGAACAGTAAAACGTGTAGGAAAAAAATACTAAGGCCTGGCATATTTTTACTCTAAATTTAAGTGATCATAACTCCTTGTACAAAATGATCTGGGTGATCTACTATATATCAACGGAAATCTCTACGAGTCCTGTTTCCAATGAAATTGGTTTCATCTAATTTGTCTATCAGAGCAAAAGGTTATGGTCGATCTACTTCAGTCTATCAAAAGTGAATTTTTGGGTCATCTTCAAACGATCATAACTCCTTGTACACAATGATCTGGGTGACACACTATATATCAACGGAAATATATAAGAGTCCTCTTTCTAATGAAATTGGTTTCATCCAATTTGGATATCGGAGTAAAACATTATGGTTGATCTACTTCAGACTATCAAAACAGTCCACCAAAGGACAGATTCGAGAATTATTTGATTTTTTAAGGGCATTTTGGTCATTATGCCTTCACTTCATGGACGAAAATTGTTCTTTTATACCTATATTGAGCCATAAAATTCATGTTCTTCCATCAAAAACATTGAGAGAACTAAACCCTAGGTCTATTTTGAGCTCCAAATATCTTCCAATTTCACCGTAGAAATTCAAATTTGATCCGATAATCGAACTCATCATCTCGAGAACTTTAAGGAGCACCCCTTATTTATGTGAACAGGATTCCATAATCAAGAGGTCAATTTCAAGGTATGTGGTTTTTTGAACAAGATTATCTGTTTGATCTTGTGCCCGGAATTTTATTTACTTATGTTGATATAAGATTTTACATGTTTTTCCATGGATTGGAAATATGATTTTATAGCTCATATTGTTATCCATGAAATATGGAATTTTATAAATTGGTACATATATGATTTTGAAATGGAATTGTGTCCAAAATTACTTGGTTATGAATATACGATGATTTGAATTATTAAACCTTGATTTATACAATTATACCATTACTTCCTTACTATGACTTGATAATTGTTATTGAGAATTATGTATCCCTACTATTGATTATTGTTTCAAATATCTTTAAAATGTGAGTTGGATTGTGAATTGAGGCGTGTTGATGTTGAAGTTGAAGAGCTATGATGAGCCTTGGCATTGTTTTGGTGTTATTGATGTTGTGGTGGTTTAAAAAGGAGATACATTTTGGTGTTGGAAAATATTCTTGATTTGAGTCGAGTTAGGGATCCACAAATGATTATTTAATAATTGAGAAAGATACATGATTTTGGTCATCATTGTTGACCCTTGAGATGTTTTGAAGTGGAATCCTAACGCGTTCTGAGCTTGTCGGGGAGTAGTACTTAGCACCGAGAGGGAAATTTAGTATTTCCCCAAACCTATGTGCCACCGTAGGGTTGTTTGATGATGATATTATTGGCCAGAGAGCCCGATTGTGATTATTGCAGTTTTAAGCTCGTACTCCCTGGCAAAGAGTATGACACTCCCGCCAACGGAGGTTTCAAACGTTGGTATTCCACGTAGCTCACGCGGGGTTGTCGGTTATAGAAAACTCCCCTGTCCATAAGAATCATGTTTATTGAAATACCGAGTCCCTACGAGTTTTTATGTGGTAAGTCAAGTTGCCTATGATGATCTATAATGATTTATGAGGTTTTCTCCTACATTTCCTATCTAAGGTGTTATGAGTTGCATGACTCAATGTCACTTAAGCCAGGGGTGTCATTATGGTCTGTATGTACGTTTTTACGAAATTTATGATATTATTTATATTTTGCATGCGCCCCCACATACTCAGTACGTATCTTGTGCTGACCCACATATTTCTCTATGGGCTACCATAATGTAGGTTCAGGTACTCAGCCGCAGCCGCGACAGTAATATTTGAGTGCCGCATATACGTTCTTTCAGTGGTGAGTCCTCATGGTTCGAGGACTAACTTGCTAGTTTTGGTGCTGTTGTTTTGTGATCCCTTTGGTCTGTTGAGTCAGTTGGGGGTTTGTCCCAATGGCTCGTTGATTTTGCTGTGTAGAGGCTATGTTAGACTAGTGTATAGTTGGGTTGGTTTGTGTATAGACATTCCATATATGTACATTCTAAAGATATTCCATGCCATGTACGATGTGATATGATATGTACTTATATACATATCCTTAGCGTAGCGTGTATATTGTTGTGTTGGAACCCAAAGGTAGTGTTTTGGCTTAATCGGTTAGCTTGAGGCTACGTGTAGATTTAGGCACCGTGTAGCATCTCGGGATAATATTTCGGGGCGTTACAATCTTGGTATCAGAGCCTAAGGTTTAAAGAGTCCTAGGAAGTCTGACAAGCTACGTTACGTAGAGTCTTGATCATCGGTGTGTAGCGTGCCACATCTATGAACAAAAGGCTATGGGACGTTTTAGGAAAAGTCATTTCTTTCATTCTAAAAGAGTTTATCGTGCTTACAACTATTTTTTCTGCTGTTAACTCGTGAACTCTTATGACAGAAAATGCCTCCACGTTGAGCTCGCGGAAACAACAACCAACCTCAACCCGTTGATCCGTTACATGAGACGGTATCCCATGCTGAATTTTGGGTAGCTTTTCAGACACTAGCCCAGGCAGTTACCGCCAATACTCAGGACAACGCTCCATCTCCACAGGAAAATAATTTGGCAGCAGCACGAATTCGTGACTTTATGCGGATGAATCCGCCAGAGTTTCATGGGTCGAGAGCAGGTGAGGACCCGCAGATGTATGTTGATGAAATAAAGAAAATTACATAGATTATACATGTGACGGAGGAAGAACGTGTGAAGCTGGCTTCTTATCGGTTGAAGGATGTTGCCTATGACTGGGTGCAGATATGGAATAAGGGTAGAGAGGAAGATACCGCTTTGATGACTAGGCAATTATTCCAAGATGCTTTCTTGGATAGATTCTTTCCTCTTAAGTTACGGGAAGCTTAGATAGAGGAGTTTATGAATTTAAGACAAGGCTCCATGTCAGTTAAGGAGTATTGTCTTAAGTTTAATCAGCTATTGAAGTATGCTCCCAATATGATGGCTGACTCGAGAACTAGTATGAGCAAGTTTCTAACTGGGGTTTCGAGTTATGTGTTCAAAGAATGTAGATCTGCTATGATTAATAGGGAGATTGATCTTCCTAGGTTAATGATTCACGTCCAACAGATTAAGTCAGATAAGATAAAGGAAAGAGAAAGAGTAAGAGGGATTAAGAGAGTCAGATCGAAGCATCAGGGGTCTGGTCAGACTTGATTCTCCAGAGTGAGTCGCCCTTAGTTTCAGAGACATCTAGTTATACCTGCACCTTCCTTAGCTAGTGCTCCCATATATCAGGGCAGGCAGGAGCTTGGGAATAGATCGGTACCTTCCAGGTCTCAGGATAGTGTAAGCAACCAACCTCATCTTCTTTCATGTGCTAAGTATGGTAAAGACCATTTTGGGGAGTGTTATATGGGGCAGAGGGGCTATTTTAGTTGTGTCAAGTCGGGCCACATACTTAGAGACTGCCCGTATGCCAGACAGCAGAGTCGTGATGCCCATCCCCAGAGTCAGGCTACCAGTGCCCGGCTTTCCGCAGCCCGTCCAGTTACTCCTCAAGGTGTTTTATCTAGTACTGCTGGCGATCAACGCCAAAATTGTTTTTATGCTATACCACCTCATCAGGAGCAGTAGGACTCTCCCAATATTGTCACTGGTATGCTCTATGTTTTCCATTTTTATATCTATGTATTGATGGATCCTGGTTCAAGTTTCTCTTATGTGACACCTTTGGTTGCTGTAAACTTTGAAATGAATCCTGAACTAATTTCTGAACCTATTCTGGTTTCTACCCCGGTAGGAGAGTCTGTTATTTCTAAGCGAGTGTATAAGAAGTGTCCCATCACTGTCCTTCATCGGGTTACTTATACTAATTTGATGGAGCTAGATATGGTTGATTTTGACATCATTCTGGGTATGGATTGACTTCACTCGTGCTATGCATCTACAGATTGTCATGCTCGAGTGGTTAAGTTTCAGTTTCCTGATGGGCTTATTTTCAAATGGTCCGGGAGTTCTGTGACTCCTAAAGGACATTTTATATCCTATCTCAAAGCTAGGAAGTTGATTTCCAAGGGTTGCTTTTATCATCTGGTTCGGGTTAAAGACACCAAGTCTAAAACCCCGACCATTCAGTCGATTAGTGTTGTTAACAAGTTTCTTGATGTTTTTTCGAAAGATCTTCCTAGTGTACCTCCCGATAGAGAGATAGAATTCGGGATTGACCTTCTTCCCGATACTCAGCCTATTTCCATTCCTCCATATCGTATGGCTCCTACTGAACTTAAAGAATTGAAAGAGCAACTCAAAGATCTCCTAGATAAGTGTTTCATAAGGCCTAGTGCGTCTCCTTGGGGTGCACCTGTTCTATTTGTGCAGAAAAAAGATGGTACCTTGCGTATGTGCCTTGATTACCGTCAACTTAATAAGGTAACTATCAAGAACAAGTACCCCATTTCTTTGAATTGATGACTTGTTTGATCAACTGCAAAGTGCTAGCTATTTTTCGAAAATAGACCTTAGATCCGGTTATCACCAACTCAAGGTTAGGAAATGTGATATTCCTAAGACAGCCTTCCGAACTAGTTATGGTCATTTTGAATTCCTAGTGATGTCTTTCGGGTTAACCAATGCTCCTGCGGCTTTCATGGATCTTATAAACCGAGTATTTAAGCAGTATTTGGATTTGTTTGTTATCGTGTTCATAGATGACATTCTTGTTTACTCCCGAAGTGAGGTCGATCATTCAGACCATCTCCGAATTGTGCTGGAAACTCTTAGGGCTCATCAATTGTTTGCCAAGTTTAGCAAATGTGAGTTTTGGCTAAGGTCCATAGATTTCTTGGGTCATGTTGTTTCTTCTGAAGGTATTACAGTTGATCCTCAAAATATAGAGGCTATAAAGAGTTGGCCTACACCTATTTCTCCCTTTGATATCCAAAGTTTCTTGGGTCTAGCTGGTTATTATCGTCATTTTGTTCAAGGGTTTTCTTTTATTGCATCTCCTATGACCCGTTTGACCCAAAAGAAAGTGAAGTTTCTATGGTCAGAATCTTGTGAGAAAAGTTTTCAGGAGTTGAATACTCGACTCACTTCAGCCCCTGTCTTGACTTTGTCGGATGGTGTTGATGGTTTTGTGGTTTATTGTGATGCTTCCAAAGTGGGTTTGGGTTGTGTTTTAATGAAAAAAGATAAGGTTATAGCCTATGTTTCTAGACAGTTAAAGCCTCATGAGAAGAACTAAACTATCCTACTCATGAACTTGAATTAGCTGTTGTGGTCTTTAGTTTGAAAATCTGGAGACATTATTTGTATGGTGTGCACGTAGATTTCTTCACGGATCATAAAAGCTTACAGTATGTGTTCACCCAGAAAGAGTTTAACCTTAGGCAGACACGGTGGTTAGAGCTATTAAAGGATTATGATATGAATGTCTTGTATCATCCGGGCAAGGCCAATATAGTGGTGGATGCCCTTAGTCGGAAGTCTATGGGTAGTATAGTGCATGTAGAAAATGATAAGAAAGAGTTAGCCCGTGAGGTGCATCGCTTGGCTAGGTTGGGAGTTAGGTTTTTTGGTGATGCTGAGGGTAGCATAGGAGTTCAAAGTGGTTCCGAGTCCTCTTTAGTTTCGGAAGTGAAGGAGAAGCAAGATAAGGATCCTACCTTGGTTAGGTTAAAAGAATCCATTAAAGACCAAAAGGTAGAGGTTTTCTCCCAAGGGGGAGATGGCGTGTTGAGATTTCAAGATAGACTTTGTGTTTCGAATATTGATAACTTGAGGCAGAGAATTATGGCGAAAGCACATGGCATGCGATATTCCATTCATCCCGGTGCTACTAAGATGTATCATGATTTGCGGGAAATTTATTGGTGGAACGGTATGAAGAGGAACATAGGAGAATTTGTGTCAAAATGTTCCATGTGTCAACAATTTAAGATAGAACACCAAAGGCCCAGTGGTGTGATGCAAGAGTTTAGCATTCCTACTTGGAAGTGGGAAGAAGTGAATATGGATTTCATGGTTGGTTTACCTTCTTCTCGTTGCCATCATGATTCGATTTGGGTTGTAGTAGATCGGTTGACGAAATCATCTCATTTCTTGCTAGTGGATTCATCTTTTACAGATGAAGACTATGCTAGACTGTATATTTGGGAACTCTTCATACTTCATGGAGTACCTTTGGCTATTATTTCTAACAGGGGTACTCAGTTTACTTCTCAGTTTTGGAAATCTTTTCAGAAGGGTCTCGGTACCCAAGTCCGTTTAAGTTCTGCTTTCCACCCTCAAACCGATGGTCAAGACGAACGAACCATTCAGACTTTAAAAGATATGTTGAGAGCTTGTGTTCTTGACTTTGAAGGTAGTTGGGATGAGCACTTGTCATTAGTTGAGTTTACTTACAATAACAGCTTTCATGCTACTATTGGAATGGCCCCGTTTGAAGCTATTTACAAGAGGAGGTGTAGCTCGCCCATAGGTTGGTTTGAAGTTGGTGAAGCTGCTGTGACTGGACCTGATGCTGTGTTTGAAGCTATGGAAAAAGTTAGGCTAATTCGAGAACGATTGAAAACCGCTAAAAGTCGTCAGAAGTCGTACGCGGATGTGAGGAGAAAAGATCTTGAGTTTAAAATTGACGATTTGGTATATCTAAAGTTTCACCTATGAAAGGGGTGAAAAGGTTTGGAAAGAAAGAGAAACTTAGTCCCCGTTACATTGGCCCTTATAGGATTCTAAGTCGTGTTGGGAAGGTAGCTTATGAGGTTGATTTGCCCGCGGAGTTGTCTAATGTTCACCCGGTTTTCCATGTATCCATTCTTAAGCGATGTATTGGTAACTCAGTTGTAATTGAACCTTCCGAGGATTTGGATATCCAGAATAATCTTTCATTTGAGGAATTTCCGGTTGAGATTCTAGATTTTCAAGTTCGGAAGCTAAGAAGCAAGGAAGTTCCTTTAGTTAAAAGTGTTTTGGCAAAATCAATCCGTCGAGGGTGCGACATGGGAGGTAGAAGCGGAAATGTGTACCAAATACCCTCATCTTTTCTCTACGAATCCAGAACGTGTCGAAGGTATCATTCTCTTTTGATTCGATCCTTATTACTATACTTATCTTAGCTTGTGTGTTTTCTTAAATATCGGAAATTTAGTGTGAAACATATGTTTTGAGCAAGGTAGTTTTACTCGATATCCTCATTTCCATAGTATTCCTGACTTACTCATCGACATTTGAGGATGAAGGGGGGATGATGTAATACCCCGGGAAATTTTTCGTTGAAATTTTATGTGTAAACGTGTTGGGTTCTATCTTCTAGAATGAATTATAAATTTTCCGTGCGGAATGTCTTAGATTATGACCCACCATTGCGTAGAGTATCAATTAACTTTCCAATGATATGTGGATCATCCAAAACGGACACCCGAGCGACGAGTTATGAACATTCCGATCGAACCGTGAATAGTAGTGAACAGTAAAACGTGCAGGAAAAAAGTACTGAGGCCTGACGTATTTTTCTCCAACTTTAAACGATCATAACTCCTTGTACATAATGATCCAGGTGATCTACTATATATCAACGGAAAGTTCTGCGAGTCCTCTTTCAAATGAAATTTGTTTCATCCAATTTGTCTATCGGAGCAAAAAGTTATGATCGCTCTACTTCAGCCTATCAAAAGTGAATTTTTGGGTCAACTTCAAACGATCATAACTCCTCGTACACAATGATCTGGGTGAGATACTATATATCAACGGAAATATATGAGAGTCCTCTTTCAAATGAAATTAGTTTCATCCAATTTGGATATCGGAGTAAAACATTATGGTTGATCTACTTCAGACTATCAAAACAGTCCACCAAAGGACAGATTCGAGAATTATTTGATTTTTTAAGGGCATTTTGGTCATTATGCCTTCACTTCATGGACGAAAATTGTCCATTTCTACCTATATTGAGCCATAAAATTCATGTTCTTGCATCAAAAACATTGAGAGAACTAAACCCTAGGTCCATTTTGAGCTCCAAATATCTTCCAATTTCACCATAGAAATTCAAATTTGATCCGATAATCGAACTCATCATCTCAAGAACTTTGAGGAGCACCCCTTATTTATGTGAAAAGGATTCCATAATCAAGAGGTCAATTTCAAGGTATGTGATTTTTTGAACAAGATTATCCTTTCGATCTTGTGCCCGGAATTTTATTTACTTATGTTGATATAAGATTTTACATGTTTTCCATGGATTGGAAATATGATTTTATAGCTTATATTGTTATCCATAAAATATGGAATTTTGTAAATTGGTACAAATATGATTTTGAAATGGAATTGTGTCCAAAATTACTTGGTTATGAATATACGATGATTTGAATTATTAAACCTTGATTTATACAATTATACCATTACTTCCTTATTATGACTTGATAATTGTTATCGAGAATTATGTATCCCTACTATTGATTATTGTTTCAAGTGTCTTTAAAATGTGAGTTGGATTGTGAATTGAGGCGTGTTGATGTTGAAGTTGAAGGGCTATGATGAGCCTTGGCATTGTTTTGGTGTTATTGATGTTGTGGTGGTTTAAAAAGGTGATACATTTCGATGTTGGAAAATATTCTTGATTTGAGTCGAGTTAGGGATCCATAAATGATTATTTAATAATTTGAGAAAGATACATGATTTTGGTCATCATTGTTGACCCTTGAGATGTTTTGAAGTGGAATCCCTAACACGTTATGAGCTTGTCGGGGAGTAGTACTTAGCACCGAGAGGGAAATTTGGTATTTTCCCAAACCTATGTGTCATCGTAGGGTTTTTTTATGATGATATTAATCGCCAGAGAGCCCGATTGTGATTATTGCAGTTTTAAGGTCGTACTCCCTGGCAAAGAGTATGACGCTCCCGCCAACGGGGATTTCAAACGTTGTTATTCCACGTAGCTCACGTGGGGTTGTCGGTTATAGGAAACTCCCCTGTCCATAAGAATCATGTTTATTGAAATACTGAGTCACTCTAAGTTTTGATATGGTAAGTAAAGTTGCCTATGATGATCTATAATGATTTATGAGGTTTTCTCCTACATTTCCTATCTAAGGTGTTATGAGTTTCATGACTCAATGTCACTCAATCCAGGGGTGTCATTACGGTCCGTATGTACGTTTTCACAAAATTTATGATATTATTTATATTTTGCATGCGTCCCCATATACTCAGTACATATCTTGTGTTGACCCACATATTTCTCTATGGGCTACATTCTTACCATAATGTAGGTTCAGGTACTCAGCCGCAGCCGCGATAATGATATCCGAGTGTCGCATCTACGTTCCTTCAGTGGTGAGTCCTCATGGTTCGAGGACCAAATTGCTAGTTTTGGTGCTGTTGTTTTGTGATCCCTTTGGTCTGTTGAGTCACTTGGGGTTTGTTCCAATGGCTCATTGATTTTGCTGTGTAGAGGCTATGTCAGACTAGTGTATTGTTGGGTTGGTTTGTGTATAGACATTCCATATATGTACAGTCTAACGATATTCCGTGCCATGTGCGATGTGATATGATATATACTTATATACATATCCTTAGCGTAGCGTGTATGTTGTTGTGTTGGAACCCAAAGGTAGTGTTTTGGCTTAAAGGGTTAGCTTTTGTCACCGTGTAGCGTCTCGGGATGATATTTCGGGGCGTTACAGTTGTTGTACTCAACAATATTATATCAGTAATATACTCTTTGTAGTTTTTTTCATACGTCCACCTTTCAGAGTGCTTCACGATAACTTAAATGCTTGCCATTGCTAACTTATTTCACCTAAATTACAAAAAAATACATATCTTTAAGCTGTGAATAGTTACAATATACCATTACACAAACAAAAAAAAATCAAACAGAATTATACAGTTATAAACGTAAACAATATATACTTACACAACCAAAAACTCAAGAAGAAAATACAATTACAAAATATTTGTTAAACTTATAATACAAACACAGTCAAATTTTCCAGCCAGAATACAATTACACTTTATTTGTTCATCGTTAGTCCTAAAATCAAAGCAACAACCTCCATAATCGAACACATTCAAAATATCTATAAACTAACTTTTCAGAAATACAGATATACTCTCAAATTTCGACAATCAAAACTCCAAAAAATTTGAATTTGATCAGCTTGAAAAATTATTTTCGATCACTACTTTGTTCTATCAATTCAATTTACTATTGCATTACTTTTTACTCGAAATTCATTTACAAATTGTTCAAAAATAAATTAATAACGACACAAAAGATTTGAACGATACATCAGTAATGGATCAAAAAATATTTGAACGAATTAATTCTAACGGTTCAAAAAAAATTAATAAATTTTTTTTTTCGAATCCATTAAATTGGATGAAACTCATATGAGAATAAAAATACTATGATCAAGTACCTTCAACAATAGTGATCGTTGAATTTGCAACCAATGGTTGAATTCAAAAAAATTATCCTAAAAAAGCTACAGTTGAATTTGATTCAACAACATTAATGGTACGATTTTAAATTGATCGTTGAATTCGAATAAATTAAACAACAGAAGATACACTTAAATTTGATTCAACAACAGTAATGGATAAAATTCAACCTGATTGTTCAATTCGAAGAAATTGAATAGAAAAAGCTTCAATTGATTTTGATTATATTTTTTTTTTGCATAAACACATTATTGTGAAACTAAAATTTAAATTTTGATTACTGTTATTAATAAGTAACTAAAATCACGTGATTTAAGAGGTTTAGATAAAAAAAAATCTACACATTTAATTCAAGGGTAATTATACCATATTTATCTCAACAGATTTCAGTTAACTATGAGCAGTAAATTGATTTGTATTTGCATTTGTATTTTTATAGCAATAATTTATAAAAATTCAAAACACGAGTTGCTGTCTTAAGTAATTATGAAAGTGTTACTATGAATCTCATAATTATGATCTTAAGTATACTATTTGTGAATTTTGCCCATTAAAATATTGTATATGGTGGTCATTAAATGTTCATTTATAACTCTTAATTTTCTTGAGTAACGGAGATTATTAAGAGTATGAGTTATAAGATGATGATATGTGACTTAAAGACACAAAATTAAGAGACATTATTAGAATAGAAGTTATGAAAATATGAAGTGGTGTGAGTTATAGAAATAACTTATAAAATAAATTATTTAAAAAAAATAAAAACACTTTAAAATAGATTATTATGTTATTATTATATAGTGAAATGAAAAGATCAATGTCAAAAAAATAAGAAAAAGATAAATGCAATTGGAGGCCTTAGAAGTACGCTACATCAGCATATTTCTAAGTTAGTCGATTGCTTATATTATTGTTAATTTTCGTAAGAGATTTACTTTCCAATAAAATGTCAAAAATTAATTTTTACCAGATGGGTCATTTCAAAAGAGCATAAGCAAAATGATTACAAGATTAGTATTCCGAACTAATACAATAGAATGTCACTAATGTACTTGCCTGCGCTTCTCGCAGTCTGAAAAAAATTCTATTATGAATTTATTTATGAAACATAATTTCTTAAGTTTTTGTCGATATGCATTCCTGCAAGTGGATCATATCTATATAACAAAGCTAGATCTATGAGAGGTAATGTGGCATGTTTCTAAAGCTAAGAATGACATTTATTTATTTTCTCAATTTTGAAATTTTTCTTAATAATTCTTATTTATTTCATTCAATTACTTTCAATTCTCATTTTATAATTTTTCCCTACTCCTTTTGTTTATTTCCATTCAATTCAAAGAAAAATAACAACATATTTATGATATTTTCTTCAAAAAAATCATAATAAATATTAGTATATTGACTTTTCTTTTATTTTTAAACTCTCAGGCTTTTATCCTTTCAAGTTACTGATATATAACTTTCAAACTTTTGGCCTCCCAATTCAATATATTTACAAAATCATTTCAACTTTTAGTAATGTTTATAACAATATTACTATTTCAAATATGAATTGAAACTATAACTTTAAGTATGATCTCTTGGGACAGAAAATATATACTAATATAAATTAAAATGAAGAAATATCATAAAATATTTTAAAATTTTTAATTAAATATATGAGGATTATAAATATGAGAAGTATTAGAGTTATGAATGTTACTAAGAAAATAAAAAAAAATAGGTGGATTATGAATGTGAAAATTTTAAAGCTAATAAAGAAGAGAGAGGGGCAAATTCAAATGGTATGTAAGTGCCAATTACTTGAGATTATATACGAATAAAATATTCAAAATAAAATTAAAAAAGGAGATAAAAGAAAAAAAATGTTAGTGACAAAGATGTACATGAATTTAATTATAAATATCTTGTGAAGTAGACATTAATTTCAATATTCAATTATAAATTAATAATATAATTTTATTCTTAAAAAATGAGAATGCTGACTATGTAAATGTGTATAAAATAGAACCGTTAAGTGCATGAAATTTATACACTTAACTGAAAAATGAAGAAGAAAGAAATACAAAGTAAAAAAATAAAATAAAATTATAATATCGTGCTACCTGATTGTTAGCTTCTACACATTTCTTGAGTGCATATAACTGAAACAAAACAAAAAAGATCAATTAAAATTTTTTACTTCAATAATAAAAAAAATCTAAAAATTAAAAAGATAAAAATTTGAAAATAATACAACCCATCCACAAGTGCAGAAAAGCTGTGAAATTTAATTTTTTAAAAGAATTATTACCTATAATAACTCATAAATATAAAATCTAGAAAAGTTACTTTTTTTCTAAAAAAAAAAAAAGAAAGAAAATTATGTTTCTTAAAAAAAGATGAAAGATTAAGAAAATTATAGATGTAGGCTAACATAGAGAGTGATACAATAAATTTTTTACCACAAAATAAATAAAATAACTACTCATTATGTAAATATTATCTTCCATATTCATTTCTTGCTATTTTTTTTCTAATTAAATCAAATTCAGAATAAATTTCTCTCTTTTCTGACTCATGTTTTATTGCAAAATCTCAAAGTATAATCTCTACTCATCAAAGATCATGTTTTTATTTTTCATTCTTATTTTTTCTCTTTATAAATTTAAAGAACAAATGCGAAAAAAAATATCCAACATGTACTTACGAAAAGATTATGATATCATGTCATTAAAAAGAATTTTATATATATATATATATATATATATATATATATATATATATATATATATATATATATATATATATATCAAGTGTTCGTGCATTGATCGTATGATTCATGCCAAACTATTAATCAATATAAAGATCAAATATAGGCAGTTTTATGCATCCATACATATGCAATGTATCAGTATCTTGATTATCTCCTATGACATGTATTATCATATAATAAATAAAAAAATAAATAGATAGTAATAGATTAGAAACAATAACAAAATAATTTGATTAAACCTAACATTTACATAAAAACTCTTTAAAGACCTATCGAACATTCATGTACCACCTGGAAACTACAACAAAATAATACGATAATCGAGAATCAAAACAATACAATTAAACTCTAATCTTTACAAAAGAAATCCTCAAAGCCCGAACTGGACGAACGTTACTATTGAATCTAATCTTAACACAAAAAATTTCTCAAAGTCCGATCAAACATTTATTACCAATAATATAGACTTCAGTAGAACTGAAAGTACAACAAAACAATATGATAATCAAGATATTAGAATAATATGATTAATTCTAACCTTTTGCGATTATAAACATACCTCCCGAGCTCATCGAAAAAATAATTATAAGAATATCTCTACTATCAAAATTTATGTTGAAGATGTTATTATAAGAACATGAGTGTTCCTATCCCTAATAGAATAGAATTTGTTCAAAATTGATTTCTAATATAATAGAATTTTTCTCTTATTATATCTTTTAAAATTTTATAATAAGTTAAAAAGTGGAATGTTCCTAGAATTGATAGTAAATTAAAGTGTCCTTTAATAATATCCCATTTGGTTTTTAAAATAAATTAAATATCTAAATATGAAAAAATTATTAAATATTTATACTTATGTATTTGAAAACTATAGTTCAATTAGCAGTTGCTACCTTTTATAAATACGTAAAAAAAAATATTAGGATAATAATTAAATAATAATTAATTAAAAAAATAGCAAAAAGATGATTTTGTCTATTGCACGGTCTTTTAATGAAGGATAAACTTTTGTCCTTCATTAAAAGACTTCGCAATAGACAAAAATGTCTTTTCACCTTTTTTTATTTAATTTATAATATTAAATATTAACTATAATAAATATTTTTCTACTTATAGTTGAATTTCTAAATTTATGGTAATATTTTGTTAAAGATGATCCAACTTAAAAAGGAATCATTATATAAAAAAAAGAATTCTATATAAGGTAAAGTTCTAAATATTTTTCAAAATTTGTGGAACTATTTTACATAAAATAGGTCAAAATTCCTAAAAGAAGAAAAAGGCTTTAAAAAAATTCGTTACTTATTTTTTTTAATACAAAAGGGTAGGTGGAGTTTTCCAAAAAAAAAAATATTTTGTTTTTTAGGTTAGTACTATCTGATCGTTTTATTATTTTTCCTTAAATAACTTATTATTTAATATTTAATAATTAAAAAAGATTAAGAAGATGTAAAATATATTGAAAATGGTATTGCAATTAATGTACACTTCTAAAATATATGGTAAGAAATTAAAAGTAGAATGAATATTGGTAGACCCCTTTTAAGTTTTTTTTTTTAATGGAAAATATTTTATGATTGCAACTTAATTCCTAAATTTATGATAATATTTTTTTTCGACCGTTTTCGCTAAAAAAAAGGGAGTTGGCTCACTTAGTAAAAGAAGGTTGTCCTTATTATTTAATGTTTTTAGTTTTCCTTAAGAAAAAAATGACTTTTCCTAAAAATGGATTTGTTATTATTATTTTTTGTTTTTGGTTTACTAGTTTTTTTTTTCAGTTCCAAATTCAATGGCTTTTTATAATTATCAAATGATGTTTTAATTGTACATAAATACTAAAAAAATTAATGAGAGTTCATACTTGATTTAGGTAAGAAATTATAATATTTGACACTTTCAAATCAATTATTAAAATTTAACCTAATAACAAAAAAAAAAAATCTACAACTCAATTTAAGTAATATTTTCATCAAACATTACTATAAAAATATAACACTTCTTCTGCTTCTACTTTTCTTTTTCTTTTGATTTTAATTCAAGTGTCTTCTTTCATTCAACCATAAGAATCTATCTATCTAATCTTTAATTCATAGCTACATTTACATTTACAATATATTAAACGTGTGAAGACCATTAGAAAAGTAATTTGAATTTTTTTCCTTCACTAAAAAACTCAATTTTAAACAAAATAGTCTTTTTATTATTTTTCTTTTATTATTTATTTTATTAAATTAGGATTTTCTTAATATGTGGGAAGAATATAAAATAAATACATGAAAATAAATAAATATATGAGTCCTAAATATACCATAATTAACATGCTATTGTAAGTCTACAATTCTTTTAGAATTTGTGTGAAACAGTCCGGTGACCTACTGCACTTTGAATAGAAATCTTATTAAGTTTCGAAGTACAATTTAAAATTCTGATTAACCATTAATCGAGCCTTATTAGTTTCCACCATATTAGTTGTAGAATAATAAGTGGAAGAATATTCAGGGTGCACTCTTTTCTTGGACATATATGGAACACCAAATAATTTTGTACTTCTACTATCACATCTTGTAGTAGTAGCAGCACCCACCTGTTGCTTCATCAAGAATTATAACACTACTGCTTTGTGATGTTTTACTTGGTGAGATGACATTGTGATGGTTGTTGTTGCCCATAATAACATTATTAGAGTTTGTATCGTTTGTTCATTTTTTATGTTAGAAATTACACTAATAATAGTTGATTTGCTTTATATTTGGTTTTGTAGGTATTGTGAAGATGGATGGACGATGATAGTATAGGAATAGTTGATTAATAAAATTTTGAAGGTAAATAAATTTTAGAGGTCTTTTTTTTTTGTTTAATAGGCACTACGTACATATTAATTTGTTCATATAGGATCTTATTCCACCAATATCTTTAGTTATTTTAGGTTGTGACTTATTTTATTTCTGCATATTCTTTTTTTGATGTCAATAGTATGATTCCTCATGCTAGGATCCAAAGTTTAGTAGACCCTAATAGAAATTTGCAATAGTTTTATGAGAGGACAAAATTTATGTTGCATTTCGAACAGAACCCAACAGTCTTTCAATACTACTCTACAAATTTTGATGTTATCATTTTGATGCTAAACGTTTTCTTAATTCAGCTGCAAGAATCTTTTATAGAAGATTTCTCCCTTGTATTACATTTGTTATTTTCGTACAACTTTCTATATTTATGCTCTTTTAAATATATAGTTGCAATTAGTTTCTTTATTTTACTTGTATTAGTTTATTTTTTATTTGTAGTTTTTTATCAGGTAATGCATTCTTTAATTTGTCTAGCAAAGGTTTCTCAAATAGGGTTTTTTCTTTTTTCTTTTTTATTTTCTATTCAGTGTTGTGTCTAGATTAGATTCCGACTAAATTCGAATTTGTATGGTGATGTCCGAGTCGGCTTGAATTGATAGGCCTTTTTGAATATTATTTGCCTTTGTCATGATAGTACTATAAAAAAAAAAAATTTTGAGGTGATATTATTAATGTCTACATGACTATTCACTTTATTGATGCCGATGAGGGTTCATATCATGAACTATATCCTATTGAGAAGATTTAAGCTCATTTATATCATTATTAAACCATTATTAAGGAGGGATCATTTTTTATGAAAACACCTTGATCCGTGAACATTAGCCGGAGAGGTGAATTAAGATACAAGCTTGAGATGTTAGAATGCATATGACTTGTGAATATCCATGCATGGGTCCTATCCGAAGTATTGTGTCTTGGAAGGTATATATGAAAGTCATGGGATGGCTTATATCATCATCATTCCATATTTATCATTACATTGCATTGCATCGCATAGCCTTGGTATATGTTTGATATTATGTTTGAGTATTTTATTTTTGTATTGAATTATTGTGATTGGATCTTGTTTGTGATATTGTGCTTTCTGCATTCATCTCATTACATTACATAATATTATACTACCTCTTGGGGAATTTGAGAGTTGATATATTATGAGGCATTCATCTCATTACATTACATTACATCATATTATACTATCTCTTGGCTGATTTGGGAGTTGAGATATTGTCATGACCCGAGACTACCTCCTAATCTTTTTAACTCAAATGAAAAAGATTATTTCTTATTGATATACAAAGATTTAACTATTTTAAAATTATTTCTTATTGATATAAAAAGATTGTACAAAAAAGTCCTTAAAAATAACTCATTAAGAAGGAATGAGTTGGAAGTGTATATAACGTCCATAATAATAAACACATGAAAAATAATAATTTTTTATTTGTTCGTTATATTATTAAGTACAATCAGATCCAGTAATGAACAATACTGGATGTTAGGAACGCTCAGTCAAAATTTTAGTCCGATTCAATAATGAACAAGTTGACAACGCGATCAGAAGTTGATTGTTTGGAGAGGGAAAAACTGCAGCAACTAAACTCTCTTTCTCTCTTCTCTCTTTGATGAAAGCTCTTTCAAAAACATGTCTTATGTGCTAATGTCTCTCAAAGACAAATACCAATGAACATGAATAGTTCTTTCTCAAATAGTCCTATTTATAGATGATGGGTGTTGCTTTTGCTAAAGCCATATCAACTCCAAATAAAAATAGAATTTCGAATCCTTATTCAAATATGATTGAAAACCATAGAAAGAATAGGATTAGTCCATAGGCCTTTGACAGAAATATGGGCGACGACCCAACATTATTTACTAAAATAGATGGTTCACAATACACTCCCCACTTTCTTTTAGTTGTCATGTATATTTGTAACGACTGAATTTGCTGAACCGAAATGCTACACGGTGCTCATAACCTCGAAGGACCACAAGCTAACCTATGGATGGTATCTGTACCTGTATACTTCATAAGATAACATAATAATGCGAAAACATGCACTGAAAGGCCATAAGGTTTGATCATGAACATAACTAAATAATGTGGGGTAATAAAATACCCAAAATAAAAACTGAAGTCTAAAACATGATAGTCTGTATCTAGTCTGCATCTAGTTTGCATCTAGTCTGAAAGCCTCTACTGTCTGAAGAATCTGAATAAGGAGTTGATAGGACATGTCCCCAACTAACTCTAACTAATAAGCTAATCAATGAGATAATAGAAAATTATTATGTCCTCGAAGGATGAGGACTCACTTCTACTCTGACTGCTGAAACTGAAATCTATTGCTGATCTGGAACTCGTGTTTCTGAACTTATGGTGTAACATAAAAGGAAAGCACCATAGCGCCAATACGTCAGTACATATGTGCCGAGTATACATGTGAGGTAGGCTATATGCAATGGTTCACATGGATGAATAATGCTAACTAACTGTCTAACATGAACTTGATAATACATGCATAAATATGTAACTGTAACTGACACATGATTTCATAATTTCTGAGTCTGTATACTAATAACGTGACATGCTAGTAACTGATATGATTGATAACATGAAGGACTATATTTGAATAATGCTGATAACATGGGTAACTATATCTGAGTATAACTGATAACGTGGGTGACTATAGCTGACAGTCCTAAATATGATAGAACTATCTAAGTTACGTACTGTATCTGAGTTGACTGTCTCTGACAGTCAAGAAATCTAAAAAACTATCTGAGTTCTATTACTGAGACTGATTGACTATATCTGACAGTCCTGATTCTATAACATGAAACTATGGGAAGTAGTATCTAACCGACATACCCCAAAGGTGCTATGATAGCTGAGCTGGGGTCCAATCTATGCCCTGATTGAAAGGGTGTCAATTCCACGCCACTGGTAAGGACAACATATGAGTAACCCTTATATAATAGGTACCTATAGCGAGAACAGTGGTAACCCTCACATAAAAGGTTAAGCCACCTCATCTACCTTCATATAGCAGGCTACGATGTCTCAACCTATGGTGGCGGCATAGTTCTGGAATGTAAGGATTGCTTCTAGGAATCATACCCTCGTATAACAGGTGAGTCCCC
This sequence comes from Capsicum annuum, assembly GCF_002878395.1. Classification (NCBI taxonomy): domain Eukaryota; kingdom Viridiplantae; phylum Streptophyta; class Magnoliopsida; order Solanales; family Solanaceae; genus Capsicum; species Capsicum annuum. The sequence continues at coordinate 109,141,306 of NC_061114.1, forward strand.
ATCCTTGGGTTTACTCGGTGCTAATTCCTACTCCTATCTGAATGGACACTGAACATGATTTACTGAACTGAACTGAGCATGGACTGAGTTACTAAATTTTTGTGGCTGACGGAATACTACTGATATCTAACAACTGATTGAGTCATGAGATCATGAAGATTTTTCCTGAGTCATAAAACTATCTGAAGTCTAAGAGTTCATAGCTTGACTGAGAATATCCTGAAAAAATGACATGGATCTAGACACATAACTAATATTTTGGGTACAAGTACCCCTAGGACTCGATGGAAGGAGATTGACATGACTTGATATTCTTGAATACATGATAATCACCACAATATTTTTATTGAAACATTTCATCAAACGTCTAATAGGCATAAGCTTGTACATTTATAGGGATTTTCATGATATCATGCTAGTTAGGCAAATTTCCTTCATCTAGGCATTTTATTAAACATATGGCAGGCATAGTACATGTAAACACATTATACAACAATTAAACATCATGGTTAGATTCCAATTCTATCATACAAGGTTTTAGTCATGAGATTTTGTAAATCTTTATCTATACTAATCAACCCACATGGAATTTATCATAAAATCATGGAATAGAAATCAATTCCTCATTTATCAACATGAAAGAGAACATACAAAACATGAAAATATGAAGAAAATCCATAACTTGTAGTTAAAAAGGATTCTTGGACTTCATGGATGAAAGGAGTCCATGAATGAACACTATGCATACCTTAGATCATGATTTCCTGAAGATTGACGGTGAAACCTTCCTGAATTTGAATACCCAATAGAAACCCTAGTTTGTTCTTAAGATAAACTTGAGAAAAACTAATATGTTTTGGGTGAAAAGTGGTTGAATCATGGGTTAAAGGGAATATATAGGGGTAGGAAGTTGACCCTTTTAACCCTGGACACATCATTAAATTTTCAGTAAAATTTGCCGGGTTAGGCCCTTGGCGCAACGCGGTGTTATCGTGTCGTGTCACTGGAAATTGATAATTGGAAAATTACATGGTAGCGCGACGCATAGCTATCGCGTTGCCACCTTATCTACGACCTGGAAGTTTGGTGCGACGCTCCAGTATCACGGACCAACACTGGAATTTGACAATTGTCATTTGAGCTATCTCCACGACGTGCTGAAGGCTCAGGTCAAACACTGTCTCACTAAAAAGGCTCTAACTCTTCGTCGGGGTGTCGAATTTGGGCGAATTATATGTCGATAGAAAGCTTATTCAATTTACCACGTGATGGGAAGTGAAAATTATGGAAATACCTCATGTATAAGAATAAATTCTTATTTAAAAGAAAGTTCTATCATCCTTGAGATGATTTTCAAGCTAAGAAAAAGAACGGGTATTACAATATCTCCCACTTGAGAATATTCATCCTTGAATAAGACTGACTGAGAGGGGAAACAATGAGCTGAACATGAATAACTGGAACATGATCTCATGACGGAGTGACTGACAAGCTAAACATAACATGCTGAACATGCATATTTGATGCATGCGTAACTGATTCATAAATGCATAACTGAAAGTTCTGAAGAACTAAATTTTCTCAGAATGAGAATGCATGTCTGATGCATAACTATATAACTAATCTGATACATGAATGCATGACTGAATATGCGATGGTACTTGATACCAAGATTATCATGGGAATATGAACATGAGACTGAATACCAAGTTAGTGATGACACTAATCATGAAACTGAGTGAGCTTAAGGATAACTATTACCTTAAGCTTGATCTAATTTGGCGGAGAAGATGTGAGGATACTTGGTAGGCATATCTTCTTCTGCTTCCCAAGTAGCTCGCTCGGCGGACTGATTTCACCAAAGAACTTTAACTAGAGGGACTTCTTTGTTCCTCAATCTACAAGTCAGATAGTCAAGGACTTCAACTGGAATCTCTTCATAAGAGAGGCTGTTCTGAACATCTATTCTCTGAATAGGGACTACGACTGATAGGTCACCTACAAAATTCTTAAGCAAAGAGACATGAAAGTTTGGATGAACTAAGGCTAGATCTGAAGGCAATTCGAGCTCATAAGCTACCTTGCCGAAACGACTGAGAATCTTGAAGGGACTAACATATCGGGGACTGAGCTTTCTCTTCTTGCCGAATCTCTTCACTCCCTTCATAGGAGAGATCTTGAGGTAGACATGATCACCAATCTCAAACTCAAGATCCTTTCTATGAATATCTGCATAAGACTTCTGTCGGCTCTGAGCAGCCCAGAGTTTTTCTCTAATTAACTGAACTTTCTCTAAGGCATCGACTACTAAGTCAAGAACTATGACTAAGGCCTCACTATCTTCGAACCAACCGATTGGAGATCTATATCTTCTACCATAGAGATCTTCGAATGGAGCCATGTAAATGTTGAAATGATAGCTATTGTTGTATGCAAATTCAATCAAAGGCAAGTGATCATCTTAACTACCCTTGAAATCAATTACACACTCCCTTGGCATATCCTCGAAAGTTTGAATGGTCCTTTCTGCTTGACCATCTGTCTGAGGATGAAAGGCTGTACTGAGATGAACTTGGGTACCAAGACCCTTTTGGAATACTTTCCAAAAATGAGAGGTGAACTGGGTACCTCTGTCTAAGATAATAGTCAAAGGAACACCGTGTAATATGACCAGCTCCTTAATGTAGAGCTTGGAGTAATCTTCGGCTGAATGAGAGGTATGAAATAGAAGAAAAAGAGCTGATTTGGTCATTTTGTCTACAATGACCCAGACTGAATCATGTTGACGACGAATTCGAGGCAAACCCATCACGAAGTCTATGTTCACAACTTCCCACTTCCAAGTAGGAATACTGAACTCCTGCATAGGACCACTAGGCTTTTGATGCTCTATCTTAGCTTGCTGAAATATAGAGCACTTAGCCACAAAATCTACAATATCTCTTTTCATCCCACTCCACCAATAGATTTCCCGCAAGTCGCGGTACATCTTTATGTCCCCTGGATGAATAGAGTAGTGCGCACCATACACTTCTGTAAGAATTCACTGCCTTATGTCATCTACGTCTAAAACACAAAGACAACCCTGACAACGAAGAACACCATCTTCCCCTTGGGAGAAAACCTCTATTTTCTTATTCTGAACTGACTCTTTTAGCTTGACAAGGCTAGAATCCTTATCTTGATTTTCTTTCACCTCGAAAACTAGAGATGATTCTGAACTACTCTAAACACATACATTGCCCTCTGAAGAGTCGACTAAGCGAATGCCTAGTCTGGCAAGCTGGTGGACTTCCTGGACTAACTTCTTTTTACTATCATACATGAGAAATACTACCCATGGACAGTCTACTGAGAGTGTCGTCCACTACGCTGGCCTTGCTCGGATGATAGAGGACACTCATGTCATAATCTTTTAAGAGCTCTAACCACCTTCTCTGGTGAAGATTGAGATCTTTTTGAGAAAAGACATAATGAAGACTCTTATGATCTATGAATACATCTACATGAACTCTGTAGAGATAATGCCTCCAAATTTTTAAGGCAAATACTATGGCTGCTAACTCAAGGTCATGAGTAGGATAATTCTTCTCATGAGGTTTAAGCTGTCTGGAGGAGTAGGCTATGACCTTACCATGCTGGATGCATCACAATATACTATGAAACCATTTGAACCATCTGGTAATGCTAGAACTGGAGTTGAGGTGAGTCGAGTCTTTAATTCTTGAAAACTCTTCTTGCATAGATCTAAACACTGAAACTTGACCTTCTTCTGAGTCAATCTAGATATAGGAGATGCAATAGAAGAAAATCCCTTAACAAACCACCTGTAATAGCCAGCCAAACCCAAGAAACTCATGATATCTGATGGAGAGATAGGGAGAGGCCAGTTTCTTACCGCTTTGGTCTTTTAAGGATCAACTCTAATGCCATCACCAAAAATAATATGGCCAAGAAATGCTACTAATCTTAGCCAGAATTTGCACTTACTGAATTTGGGGAATAACTACTGATTTTTAAGAATCTGGAGTACTATTCAGAGATGGTCTGCATGATCTCACTCAGTACGGGAATAGACCAGAATATCATCTATGAAGACTATGATGAACATGTCCAAGTACTGCTTGAACATGCGGTTCATCAAGTCCATAAAAATGGCTGGGGCATTGGTAAGACCAAATGACATGACTAGAAATTCGAAGAGACCATACCACGTACAGAAAGCTATCTTTGGGATGTCACATTCTCTAACTCTGAGCTGATGATAGCCAGATCTGAGGTCTATCTCAGAGAAATAACTGGCACCCTGAAGTTGGTCAAACAAGTCATCGATTCTGGGAAGAGAATACTTGTTCTTGACCATAACCTTATTGAGTTGATCGTAATCTATACACATTCTGAGACAACCATCTTTCTGTTACACGAATAAGACTGGTGCACCCTACTGGGAAATGCTTAGTCTAATGAATCCCTTATCTAAGAGATCCTTCAACTGTTCTTTTAGTTTCTTGAGTTCTGCTAGTGCCATTATATATGGCAGAATAGAGATAAGTTGAGTGTCTAAAAGAAGATCAATACCGAAGTGTATTTCCCTTTCGAGAGAAATTCTTGGAAGATCTTCGGGAAAGATATCTGAATATTTATTCACCAATGGGACTAATTTGAGATTGGAAGCCTCAGAACTGGAATCTCTAACATGAACTAGATGATAAGCACATCTTTTAGATATCAATTTCCTTGCCCGGAGGTAGGAAACAAGTTGACCCCTGAAAGTGGATACGCTACCCTTCCACTCTAGGACGGGTTCATTCGGGAAATGAAATCGAACTATTCTATTTCTATAGTTGACTATGGCATAGAAGGAATGAATCCAATCCATGTCGAGAATGACATCTAAATTAGTTATCTCTAATTCGACTAAGTCTACTGAAGTGACTTTATAAAATGTCATAATCGGACAGTTCCTGTATACCTACCGGGGTATGATGGTTTTACCTACTAGGGTAGAGAATGAGAAAGTCTCGTCTAGAATTTTAGGACTGATTTCAAAATCAATTGCTATATAAGGAGTAACAAAAGACAAGGAAGCTCCTAGATCTAGCAAAGCGTAAACATGCACATAAAAGATCTATAACATACCAATAACTACATCAGGAGAACTTTCTTAATCTTCTCAAGTCTGAATAGCATAGAGACGATTTGGCCATTACTCGCTAGTAGCACTGGACGTGGCACCCTGCTGATTTGGGCGACCGAACTGAGCTGAGGAGCGATTCTATTATCCCTGAGGACCTGGCTGCAGATAGTATATAACTCTATGTCCTGTCTCTCCACAACCGAAATAAATGCCTCTACCCGTTCTACAAATACCCTGATGGTGCTTACCATAAGTCTGGCAAAGAGGATAAGTGCAGATACTACTAACACTGCCCTTGGTCGTAGAGACTGGTGCTCTATCTTTGTTACTCTCTTTGAACTTAGGAACTGGAGCACTGGCTGTAGAGAGAGCTGAAAATGATGAATTAGGAAGAAACTGAGAATGGTTTCCTACTTCTAATTTAGGTTGAGTGAAGTTGAAAATACCTGTCTTCGCTCTCTTATTCTGTTTCTCCCTCTGCTTAATCTTCTGCTCCTCTATCTTCTGAGCATGGGTCATAATCTAGCTAAGGTCATGTCACTGTTTAGCATGGCGGATCTACACTCATTTACCATGCTGTCATTCGCCCCTAAACCGAACTTACTCATCTTGGATCTACTGTCTGCAACCACATAAGGGGCATACCTGGCTAATTGAGTAAACTTAAAAGAATACTCTTTCACTATCATATTTTCCTGCCTGAGGTTGATGAACTCTAGCACCTAGTCTTCTCTAAGCTCTTAGGGAAAAAATCTGTCTAAGAATGCATTGACAAACTCCTCTCATTTAATAGGACCTGGATCATCTGATCTTTCGAACTTTCACTGTTTGAACCAAGCATGAGCCACATCCTACAACTGGTATGCAGCTAGCTCAGTGCTTTCAATAATAGTCACCCCCATGGCGTCTGTCACTTTCTGAACTTGATCTAAGAATTCCTGAGGGTTTTCATCTACCTTAGACCCGAGGAAGGTTGGAGGATTCATTCGGGTGAAGTCCTAAATCTTCGCTGCAGCTGAGTTGGCCACTGGGTTGGATGGAACAACTATTGGCCATTCATTATGAGCAGCAAATGATTGAGCAAGAGTGGTGAATATGGTCCTAAACTCCGCACATGATCGCCCAAAGGTTCTTCAGGCTGAGGGGCTGACTGATTTATTCTCTTAGAAGGCATATTCTGAAATAAAGAGAAGAAGCGAATTAGACTGAGAGACTGACATATGATTATGTTCACAGGCACAACATAAATACTGAAAGAAGGGAAACTGTTCTTAAACATCTCTTAGCATCTTACACATAAATGTGGCACGCAACAAACCATGCACAAGACTCTACTAGATGTGGCTTTCAGATTTCCTAGGACTCTATTGAACCTTAGGCTCTGATACTAAGTTTTTAATGACCTAATTTGCTGAACCAGAATGCTACACGATGATCATGACCCAAAAGGACCACAAGCCAATCCATGGCAGATATCTGTACCTGTACACTGCATAAGATAACATAATAATGCAGAAACATGCACTGAAAGGCCATAAGGTTTGATCATGAACATAACTGAATAACGTAACATCTGTGTGGGGTAATACAATACCCAAAAAAAAACTAAAGTCTAAAACATAATAGTCTATATCTAGTCTGCATCTAGTCTGAAAGCCTCTACTGTCTGAAGAATCTGAATAAGGAGTTGATGGGACATGTCCCCAACTAACTCCAACTAATAAGCTAATCAATGAGATAATAGAAAATTATTATGTCCTCGAAGGATGAGATCTCACTTCTACTCTGACTGATGAAACTGGAATCTACTACTGATCTGGAACTCCTGTCTCTGAACCTATGGAGTAACATAAAAATAAAGCACCATAGCGCAAATGTGTCAGTAAATATGAACCGAGTATATATGTGAGGTAGGCTATATGCAATGGTTCACATGCATGAATAATACTAACTGACTGTCTAAAATGAACGTGAGAATACATACATAAATACGTAACAGTAACTGACAGCGTAATTTCGTGATTTTTGAGTCTCTATACTAATACGTGACATTCTAGTAACTGATATGACTGATAACATGAAGGAATATATCTGAATAATACTGATAATATGGGTGACTATATCTGAGTATAACTGATAACGTGGGTGACTGTAGCTGACAGTCCTGAATCTGATGAAACTATCTGAGTTCTATACTGTATCAGAGTTGACTATGTCTTACAGTCCTGAAATCTAAAAAACTATTTGAGTTTTATTACTGAGACTGATTGACTATATCTGGCAGTCCTAATTCTGTAACATAAAACTGTGGGAAGTAGTATCTAACCGATATGCCCCAAAGGTGCTATGATAGTTGAGCTGGGGTCTAATCTATGCCCTGATTGGAAGGGTGTCAATACCACGCCACTGGTAAGGACAATTTATGAGTAACCCTCATATAATAGGTAACTTTAACAAGAACAGTGGGAACCCTCACCTAACAGGTTAAGCTACCTCATCTACCCTCATATAGTAGGCTACGATGTCTCAACCTATGCTGGCTACATAGTTCTGGAACACAAGGATTGCTTTTAGGAATCACACCCTCGTATAACAGGTGAGTCCACATCCTTGGGTTCACTCGGTGCTAATTTCTACTCCTATCTGAATGGACACTGAACATGATTTACTAAACTGAACTGAGCATGGACTGAGTTACTGAATTTCCGTGGCTAAGGAAATACTACTGATATCTGACCACTGACTGATCATGAGATTATGAAGATTTTTCCCGAGTCATATGACTATCTGAAGTCTAAGAGTTCATAGCTTGACAGAGATTATCGTGAAAATATGACATGGATCTAGGTACACAACTAATATTTAGGGTACAAGTACCCCCAGGACTCGATGAAAGGAAACTGACATGACTTGATAATCTTAAATACATGATAATTACCACAATACATTTATTGAAGCATTTCATCAAACATCTAATAGGCAAAAGCTTGTACATTTATGGTGATTTTCATGATATCATCTAGTTAGACAAATTTCCTTCATCTAGGCATTTTATCAAACATATGGCAGGTATAGTACATGTAAACACATTATACAACAATTAAACATCATGATTCAATTCCAATTCCATCATACAAGGTTTTAGTCATGAGATTTTGTAAATTTTTATCTATACTAATCAACCCACATGGAATTTATCATCAAATCATGGAATAGAAATCAATTCCTTATTTATCAACATAAAAGAGAACATACAAAGCATGAAAACATGAAGAAAATCAATAACTTATAGTTAAAAAGGATTCTTGGACTTCATGGATGAAAGGAGTCTATGAATGGACACTATGCATAGACCGTAATTTCATGAAGATTGATGGTGAAACCTTCTTGAATTTGAATCCCCAATAGAAACCCTAGTTTGTTCTTGAGATAAACTAATATGTTTTGACTGAAAAGTGGCTGAATCACGTGTTAAAGAGATTATATAGGGGTAGTTAGTTGAACCTTTTAACCCTGGACACGTTATTAAATTCTTAGTAAAATTTGTCAAGTTGGGCCCTTGGCGCAATGCGGCGTTATCACGCCGTTTCACTAGAAATTGACAATTGAGAAATTGCATGGTAGCACGACGCGGAGCTATCGCGTTGCCACCTTATCTACGACTTGGAATTTTGGCGCAACATGCCAGTATCGCGAAGCAACACTGGAATTTGACAATTGTCATTTGAGCTATCTTCGTGACGCGCTAAAGGCTCAGGTCAAACACTGTCTCATTAAGAAGGCTATAACTCTTCGCCCGGGTGTATGATTTGGGCGAATTATATATCGATGGAAAGCTTATTCAATTTACCACGTGATAGGAAGTGAAAATTATGAAAATACCTCGTGTATAAGGATGAATTCTTATTTTAAAGCAAGTTCTAACATCCTTGAGATGATTTTCAAGATAAGAAAAAGCACGAGTATTACAATATTGAATTTAATTATTCATAAATAATGGTCAATTTTATAGTAATCAAGAAAAAATTAATTTGTTTTTCAAGTTTGCCCTTAGCATTAATTATTCAAGAATTAATAGATACATAAATAGATAAGATTAATAAGAAATATATGAGTCAAATTACACTCCTAACTAATTTTTCTTAATAATTATACAAAGTCTTATGATGTCAATTAAGAAGGAATTTGCACAATTATTAAGAAAAATTAGTTCCAACATAATTTAATTCATAGAAAATAAACTTTAACCATAAATACAAATATGAAGAAACAACAATTTTATTGATAAACAATGTGGGTACAAATCTATTCCTCCCTTGATTCTTCTCTCTTGATTTTCTCCATAATTTGAGGGCTATTAGTAGCGTATTTCTCGAACGTAGGATTTGATATGGATTTATCCCAAGTTCGATGACCGTTAGTGGCATATTTCTCGAATGTAGGAATATTTGAACTTGATATCCATGAAAGAAAGTTTTCTCCATAATTCGAGGGCTGTTAGTAGCGTATTTCTCGAACGTAGGATTTGATATGGATTTCTCCGTAATTCAAGGGCCTTTAGTGGAGTATTTCTCGAATGTAGTAATATTTGGATTTGATCTCCATGAAAGGAGGTTTTCTCCATAACCCGAGGGCTGTCAGTAGCGTATTTCTCAAACGTAGGATTTGATATGGATTTCTCCATAATTCGAGGGACTTTAGTGGTGTATTTCTCGAACATAGTAATATTTGGATTTGATCTCCATGAAAAGAGGTTTTTTTCATAATTCGAGGGTTGTCAGTAGCGTATTTCTCTAACGTAGAAACATTTGGATTTGATATCCATGAAAGGAAGGTTTGTCTTCTTGATTTATTTGATTATTAAGAAGAGAGGGTTTTGATCTTTATGAATATCTCATGAACTTATTATGACTTTTTAGATCTTGGAGATCTCTTTATCAATCTCCTGTGAATTTATGGGATTCGGAAGATGTCTCTTTAAAGGAATATTTTTCCCCTTTATATAGGCGTAATTTAGGGTTTAGGTTGAGTAGCCACCAAGCTAGATTTAAGGTAAAGTAGCCCCCAAAAACTCTTTAACAAAAATTGAACTCTTTTTGTAGAGTCCACAAAATTTTAATGTCTACAAATGCCCCTACTTCAAGGCTGTCGGAGTGTAGACTTGATGAAACTCAAAGACGAGTCTTGAAGTACCGCTTCCATCTTTTACGATCCTGCGACTACAGATTTGCATATGAGATTTATGTGAGAAGAGATGAAGGGAAAATTTGGTCCCACTGGGCGTGCCAATTTGTTTTTAACATACTTTAATTCATGGAAAAGAAACTTCAACTACAAATAAAAATATGAAAAAATAATAATTTTATTGATAAACGATGTGAGTACAAATCTGTTCCTCCCTTGATTTTTCTCTCTTGATTTTCTCCATAATTTGAGGGTTGTTAGTAGCATATTTCTCAAACGTAGGATTTGATATGGATTTCTCCGTAATTCAAGAGTCGTTAGTGGTGTATTTCTTGAATGTAGGAATATTTGGATTTGATCTCCATGAAAGGAGGGTTTGTCTTCTTGATCTATTTGATTATCAAGAAAAGAGGGTTCTGATCTTTATGAATATTCCATGAATTTATTGAGACTTTTAGATCTTGGACATCTCTTTGTGAATATTTCATGAATTTGTGGGATACTGGAGATGCCTCTTTAAAGGGATATTTGCCCCCCTTTATATAGGCGTAATTTAGGGTTTAGGTAGAGTAGCCACCAAGCTAGATTTAAGGTAAAGTAGCCCCCAAAAATTCTAACAAAAATTGAACTCTTTTTGTAGGGTCCACAAAATTTCAATGTCAACAAATATATATGCCACTTTAAAAGTGTAAATTGTATGTCCTTTATTGCCATATTTAGTGAAACAAAAAAAGATAAATGTAGGATAAAATGGCGAAAATATTGAAAGTAGATAAATAAGGTATTCTCATTTTTATTTGCTACTTATTTCTAAAATTGAATCTTATTTTTACTTGTTATGTTTGACATATCAAAAAAATATTAATTATTATTTAATTTTACCGTCATTAATTACCTATCCTTCAAATAACATTAGAACATTACTTAGTTATAATTATATTCAAATAATAAGGACTTCTAAATCTATTTTGATGCATAAAAAATTTCTCTTTTATTTTGGTGTTACATATAGGTGAATTTTTTTAAAAATAATTCGTTCAATACCGAAGTTACATGTAGCAAAACTTATATCTCAACCTCCCTCAGTCTTTTGAGTCGACTTTTGAATTTTTTCATTATGAAGAACTTTTTGATATAGTTGTGGTTATTTAAACAAAACGTGATCCTTCAGATAAAAAAAATTCTTATAGCTATAAAACTTTAATCCTATGTATAAGATATAATCTTTCAAATAAATGAAAGTTGGAAGATATTATAAATTTGTGTGGCTTCATGCAAATTCTATAAATATCAACCTTTGTATTTATCTTTTTTATTTATTTTTTAAAAACCTCCCTTAATTTTTGTTTCAATAAATTAGCTTAAAAAGTTTCTTGAGGTCTTTGGTTCACTAACCTTCATTATAATACGTAACAGGGACGACTCAAGAAAATTCGTGACCTAAGGTCAAAATTGAACGGAGGCCTTAAGTTTTTAAGAAAAATTAATTATTTTTTAAAGTCTATTTTAAATTATATAATCGATTTCATCTAATAATTTTTTTAATTATAATAGAGAAAATGGTCAAAAGCCCCTCCAACCTTTATCCCAAATCCCAACTACACACCTATACTTTGCCCGGGGTCCTATGATCCCCCTGAACTATTTTTTAAAGTGGAATTATTACACCCCTAAAAAGCCACAACCACATCTTCATTGAAGGGTGAAACCCAAGCGTCTAACCAGTCAATTTTAATTTTTTTAAATTTTTAGTTATTATTTCCCCTTATCATCCACCATTTTTAGTTTTACAAACCCAAATTAAAATTTCATCATTCTCACCAAATAAAATATCAATATTCTTGATTCATCATCTAATCTATATCATTGAATGAAATTAGGCAAACAAAGATAATTAAATTTCCAACAATCTCTCACATATAATTAAATTTTATTCTTTATTTCTTAATTTCATCCCAAATTTGATAAAAAGGGGGTGAGGGTGGGGGTAGCGGTGGCGGGTAATGGCGGTGGGGGTGGCGGTGGAGACTAATGAGGGTGGGGGATGGGGGTGGCGATGAGAGCTAATGGGGGTGGGGGTGGCGGTGGCAACAATGGCTAATGGGGGTGGTGTTGGCGGTGACAATGACAGCTAATAGGGGTGGTGGTGGGTGAGATGAAATTCATAATTTGAATTAGAAGTTTGGCTTGGATTGAAGTGTAGTGAAAAATTATATGGTATTGATAATACAATGTTGTCTTAAAGATTCTTAATTTTTTTGATGTTAGATTCTTAATTCTTGAAATTTCGACAAAATTTTTAAAAAATTGGACAATAAAAAAAATTGAAGATTTATATGGGGAAAAAAATAAAGGAAGATGAAGAAGTGGTCAAATGGTGAAGATAGTAGAAATGACGTTGGCGGCATTAGTGGAATGGCGGTGGAGTGATTTTGGCCATGATAGCCATTGAAGAGTTGTTGAGGCTTTTTATTTTATGAGAGAGAGTATTTTGGGGATGGAGATATGTGATGAAGAAGAAACAAAATAAAATAAAGATAATATATATATATATATATATATATATATATATATATATATATATATTAAAAAGAAACTTAAATTTTTTTATTTTTTTTTAAATATTTTCGGATCACTCACTCTCTCAAAGAGAGTGAGATACACTCTCTTTGCCACATAAGCCTTTAGGGATGTAATCGCAAAGTATAGGTGTGTAGTTGGGATTTGGGGTAAAGATTGAAATTTTTTTTTTGGTTATTTTCTCATTATAATATAGTCAATGCATTAATTTCTTGAGATATAGTACTTTGAACCAAATATATCAAACTCCTTTTAAATTTATTTTATATAAAAAATTTATTTTTCTATAAATAATATCTAATAATTTTTTAAAATCTATAATCTATATTATTTTTAAAAAATGAGGCCTCTCAAATTTGGGGGCAAAAGGCGTCAGCCTTTTTTCCAAAAGGGTTGAACCGCCCCTGATACGTAAATCACATAGATATTGATAGATATTCATAATACTGATTGTCTCCTCAATCATCCATATTTTAAACCTCCTAAATATTCTCTAAACTTATTTTATATTCTCTCCTTCCCTCAAAGTCACATACGCACATGTTTCAATCCATTTCAATAAGAGCTATTATGTCCAATTGATTCCACATTTAATTTGAACAATTTAACATACTGTTTGAATTCTTTTGATGTTACTTTTGCACATTCAAATATTTAGAACTTTTTCATGCTATTTTTTCGTCATTGTTTGTATTAAAATAATGGACTCTTATATTATACTCATCAAGGCAATTGAAATGCTTCATCAATTCACTTTTACTTGAATATTATTTTAAAATTTTTATTTTTATTTTTTAACATATCTATAAAAGATAATTATGCTATACAATAAGAGAGAATTATGTCAAAAATGACAAGTACATATACAAATCAAAAATAGAAATAAGTGACAAGTAATTTCAAAAAGAAGGGGATAAAATATCTTCTAAATAAGGAATGATTTAAAAAAAAAAAAGTAATGAAAACATCTAATTACTAATTATTGTTTTTCTAGACCTAATAATAAACATCAATTCGTATGCTTGTTTGAGTTCAAGATTGATATCCTAAACAAAAACAACAATGATATATTTAATTTAGTCTCTTAAAGTAGGATTTCGAGATAGTAGACTTCACTATTACCTCAAAAGGTAGGAAGACTATTTCCGATAGAACCTCAACTCAAATTAAATATCTTCGCTAATCAATTCTGTTTACTCTTAAAACACCAATTATTTTTTTGTTCTGAATTTCTTCCACCATATAACCATACCTAGTTCTAATTTCTAGATCAACATTCAAATTTTTAATTTCAATCAATTTCTTCAATTATCACCAACTAATACAAACAAATATTTAAAACCTAATTTTCAATTTTTAACTACAAAAAATCACTCATCCTCCCCAATTCTTGTCCCCACTAAAAGAATAACCATAAAAACAAACACAAATCATACGAAAACAGAGGAAAAACACTACATATCACTGCCCTATTAAAATGTTTTTCCTGTTAACTATGTAAATTCAGTAAACTATGCGTCAGTGGCCCAGATAATACATATAATTGGAAAGTCACATTTCAGGCTTCGGAAAATGACATGTTAATTACTGTGACGTCGTCATTTTGCCATTGTATACATACCACATGAGAATTTACGTCCTAAAATTCACTTTTTAAACATAAGAAATTAAAAGGAACAAAAAAAAAATCGAGTTGCTGCAAATCATATGTACAAATCTGAAAGAGCCATCAAAGCATGTTTCTCATCCATCACCAATCGTTGAGAATCGTTCACTAATTTGGAGGCGTTTTTTTAATCCAAGAAGACAACGTTAGATGCATGCAATCCCTTGTGACATGATATAACATAAACATGCCATATCACAAGGTAAAATTTTAGTTTTTCCATCTTGAAAAAAATCATGAAATACGTATTAATCACAAGTCAATCCAAATTAAAAAACACTTATTGTTTAACTCCGACTCAATTCTACTTCAACTCTATTAAAAAAACCTCCATCCAAAAGATAAACAAATTACATATAATAATTTAAATTTGAAACATTATGATACTACAATAACTAATCAAATCAAAAAGTTTTAGTTAAACAAACAGAGAAAAAAAGAGAGGAAAGAGATAAACCTTCGATTGATTCAATTACTTTATTCGGTGACAACATGCGTGTTTCAACCAATTTGTTAAACTTATTTGGTGAAGAATGTACATGCTGAAATTTCAGATCTAAATACAACTTGGGAAGAAAGTAGGCTTACTTAGACAAACTTGTACACCGAAAAAATGAATTGTAACACAAGTTAATTTAATCACAATACAAATTCTGTAATTTGAGAAGAAAATCGACTTACTTGGAGAATGAGAAGAAAATCGGCTTACTCGGAGAAATATGCACACTGAATTACAAACTCTGTAACTTGAGAAGAAAGTAGCTTACTCGGAGAAATAACTTGAGAAGAAAGTAGCTTACTCAGAGAAATCTATACACTGGAAAAATAAATTGTAACACAAATTATTGTAATCACAATACAAACCCTGTTTATGGATTTTGGCAATACAATTCAAAAAAATCAATAAATTTTATAAGATGTAAACAATTGCACAAAAATTAATAAAGAATGAAATTAATTTAACATCTTTAGAACTAACTGTTTGTTAAACTCACATAAAAAGGATATGAAAATTGCACCTATATTATTTTTATATGATCAAGTACACAAGGAAAAAAAATAAACAAATGGGTATGAGAATTTTTTATCAAGCACAAGAATAATTTTTGCACTTTGTTTGGCAAAAACAACGCTAATAAACTTATGTTTTACATTATTAGGTTCTTTTATAAAATACGCTTCTACCATAAATAGATTTTTATTTATTCTGATTTAAAAGGTACAAGTTTAGTTTACTTTAATGACCTAAATAAAAGGAAATAATTTAAGGAGTACTACATAAAAGGAAATAGTAAAGAATTCTAATTAAGTTTTAATTTTAGTGTCCTTAACAAAAGAAACGATCGTGTTCAATGGCCTAAATAAAACAAAACAATTAAAGGATGTTATAAATAAAAGGAAATAGCAAACAATGTTCACATAATATTGAAATAATGAGCAATTAAGATTTAAATAATTATTAATTAAAAAATAGTGAAAAGACGGTTTTATTTAAAATAGAATTTTTTTTTAAAATTTCTATTTAAAATGGCCTAAATATTTTGTATATCGCTTTGTAATGAAATTATGTGCACATTTTTATAGAAAAAATATCTATAAAAATATTTTTCTCCTTCATACCGAATACACTAAAAGAAAATATTTTTCGGAGTCAACAATGATTTTCTAAAAATAATTTTCTAATCTTTAGCTAAACACTAGAATGTATTTTCTAAAAAAAAAAAATTCATTCAATAAACAAACATTAGAAAATATTTTTCGCTCACCAACCAAACATAAGAAAATAAGGTCTTTATTTTCTAATTTTTATTTTATAAAACTCACATATCTATGTATTTTTTTAAAAAAAAAAAATTTAGTTGTAGTATATAACAATTAATTTGTATATACTCTATCCTCACATTTAGTTGTATGGTACATTGAGATCTCGCTGGGTAAAGAACCACTAAAGCCTACGATGATTTGAGAAACTCCCACAAAAGACTCTTTACAAGTATTACCTCCACAACTTCAAAGCAAAAATAACTACGCACAACTCCTAGTCATGGGTAGGATAATTCCTCTCATAGGACTTCAACTAACGATAAGCTTACAAAATCACCTTACTCTCCTGGATCAACATAAAACCTAACCCAACACCTAAAGCATCTAACCCAACACCTAAAGCATCACAAAAGATGGTAAACTCCACGCTCTCCCTAGGCGAAGTCAAGATATGAGATGAAGTCAACAAATACTTGAGCTTTTGTAAGCTCTCCTCACAAGCATTGAACCACTGAAAAGAAATCTTCTTCTGAGTCAACTTGGTCAACGGAGCTACAATGAATGAGAAACCCTTAACAAAATATCGATAATAACCCGTCAAGCCAACAAAACACCAAATCTTAATAGGCAAAGTAGGTTTAGACCAATCACGAACAGCTGCAACCTTGGCTGGATCTACCATAATACCTTCCTTAGTCACCACTGATCTAAGAAAGAAACATACTCCAACCAAAACTCACACTTGGAGAACTTAGCATACAACTTCTCATCCTTGAATCTCTGAAGAACAATTCACAAATGCTCCTCATGATCAGTCTCACTCTTGGAATATACCAAGATATCATCTATAAATACAATAATAAAGAAGTCAAGATACGGTCAAAATACCCAATTTATCAACTCCATAAGCGTGGCAGGGTCATTGGTCAACCCAAAAAACATGCGCAAGAACTCATAATGACCACATCGAGTTCGAAAATCCGTCTTTGAAATATCCAAAGCTCTTAATTAGTGAATTGAGCCTCAAATCAATCTTCAAAAATACCACAACATCCTAAAGCTAATCAAATAAGTCATCTACACGAGGAAGAGGATGCTTATTCTTAATGTCACCTTGTTAAGTTGCCAATAATCAACATATGTATAGATCCATCCTTCTTCTTCACAAATAATATAGGCACACCCTAAGGTGATGCACTCTGTCAGATAAATCCCTTATCCAACAACTCCTGCAACTGATCCTTGAATTCATTCAATTTAGCTGGGGCTATCCTATAAGGAGGAATAGAAATGGGTTTAGTGCCCGATTCAACATCAATAGAAAAATTAATATCTCAATTTAAATCCACACTAGTCAAATTCGTAGTGAACACATCCATAAATTCCCAGAAAATATGAATGAAATCTAAGAAAGAAAGTGAAGTAATACTAGTATCATAAATATAAGCCAAATAAGATAAACATCCCCCCTCAACTAGTTTCCGAGCCTTCCAAGCTATCCTTGGCACTCCCGGCGAAGCTAAAGTCACAATCTTAGCATAACAATCTAAGATAACATAATAAGAAGCCAACTAATCCATACCAAAAATAACATCGAAATCAACCATACCTAACACAAGCACATCACCCAAGTATCGCGCCCAAAGAAAGTCATAACACAAGATCAGTACACATGATCCATAACTAAATAATCTCCTACAGGGGCAGATACATGAATAGGCATGGTAAGAGGCTCACTAACAAAATAAAAACCTAAATAAAAATATGTAGACACATAGGAGAAAGTCGATACGGGATCAAATAACATAGATGCAAATCTGCAACAAAGGGGGATGATACCTGTGCTCATAGTATCAGAAGCCTCTGCCTCTAGTCTAGTGGGTATAATATAACATTGACCACAACCACCAATTTGTTGTGTAGCCCCACAACTACCACCATGGGCTCCACTACCTCTGCCTATCACACCTTTAGTAGAACCCTTACCTTTCACAATTGACATAGGAGTAGCTCTAATCACATAACAGGGATAGTCCTTTACCAAATGGCTAATCTCATCACACACAAAGCAACATCTATGACCCGCCTCAATAAGAGAAGGTACCACTGGTCCTGGATGGCAACCTTAAATTACTGAACCAGAAGATCCACCACCGAAACTCTATAAGGCCGTATGTACTGTCCTACCATGATACCCACAAAAACCTCTAAAATCTCTTCACAAAAAAGTATGACCTCTAAACTTACCAAAACAATGCACCTTCTTGGTGCCTCCTTGAGATACTCAAAGAATACCCTTTGTTGTCATTGCATGATCTATAATGTTGTGAAAAGATGCTACAAATACAACCATCTAAGACATAGCCAACTAAAGAAAAACATCCAGAACCTTCACAAACTTTTGAATCTTCTTAGTCTCGACAATAATACCGGCATAGGAATATCTAGACAATGCATGAAAGTATGTCTTATACTCTATAATAGTCACAAAGCCCTGCTCCAGGAAATTAAACTCATAACACATTCGATCTCTCAGACTGTAAGGCATAAATATCTCTAAAAGGCATCAGTAAGTTAATCCCATGTTATCTCGGGAGCATCAAGAGGTCTACAACTGATAAATAATCTCAACAAATATCTCGCAGTATCTTTCTATCAATAAGCAGTATAAGCAACCCCATGCGACTCTAACAAACTCAGATGATACAACTTCTCTTGATAGTGAATCAAGGACTTATAGGCATCCTTACCCACAACACCACTAAATCTAGAAAGAGCCAAATGAGTAAATCTCTCAAACCTCTTTTAATTCTTAAAAGACATCACTGTACTCACAGCAAAGGGTGGCATAGTGAATCTTGCAGAATGAGATCCCATCTAAGGAGGTAACATAGATGAAGGCTGAACTCTTAACATTAAAGAAACATACTCAGATGTTGGTGCTCATGAAGGAATAGTACTCAAGGTGTGAGGAAAATCCAAAAAATATAGGCTCCATAGGAGGTTTCACACTAGGGGTTGGAGGAACACCTGACATAACTAAAAGAAAACCCTCTAGGTGGGTCAACAAACACACTAACAACCCCTCCAAAACCAGGGAAAACAAAATTTGAGGAACTAGAGTAGATCCCATAGCTCTAACCTGCTTAACACGAGGCTTAGGGGAGAGTCACCTAGCATTTCTCCTAGATGACATTGATCCACAGGCCCGTCAACTCCATCGAGTCCGTCTACAACTCGAGGCTCGCCCTTTGAGTGAAGGCTCTACATCTCTACTCTCACGAGACCTAGTCAACACCATCTATATAGAAAGAGTAAAATACAACTCAAATCACAAGGTATAGAAGCAATTTGCATGATAACGGATAAAATGAGAAAAGTTTCCTAAAGACATCCAACAGTCTTTCGAAGGTAGATACAGACATCTACGTACCGATTTGCGAGACTCTGTTAGACATTTCATTCTTACACTTTAAGACTAGTAAACCTGGTTACTCTGATATCAATTTTTCATGACCCAAAATACAAGGGTCATGATGGCACTCGATGAACCTTGACAAGTAAGCTTATCACCCAAACTATACATGAGGAGAAAAAAACCAAAATAACCCAAAGGTAAGACTTCTAGAACAAAGTTGAACCATATAAATATAGTAAGTGCTCATAGAAATATAGCCAACCATAAAGCCATAATTCCCAAAACCTAATATCAACAGTGTAAGAACTACTAATACAATTTGAATCCAAATGAAAAATATAAGAAATCCAACAGATACAACTCTTTCTCTGAAAACAGTGAAGACATAGTTTGATGATAATGAAAGATAGTAGAAGACATCTAAATCCCTGAAAATCATCCATTACCTTAAAAGCTCTAATAATCGCCCAAGACAAGCAATGTGGGGCACACCCGAACCTGAATCTGTACCAAAAGGGTACAGTCGAAGTTATTATGGTCTACTTATGCTCATTAGATATCATAGGATGATCGAGAAAAGTAGGAAATAAAGCATACAAAATACACACTAAGGGCACGTCACCTGCATTCAGAAAATGCCCCACAATGGTAGCCCACAATGCTTGTGGTAATATTTTTAATATATTACATATATTAAAATATGATACCAGAAAAGATCCCAAGTATACAGTATACCATATACAAGCAAAGAAAAGAAAGAAAACATATATGTAAAAGATCATCAGGTACTAGTATAAGATAATAAAACAATTAGACCAGTAATAAGTCATGGCAAAAAAAACAAACAGATCAAAAGCATAATAAAGTAAATACAGTGAGAATGATGATGATGATGATGATGATAATAATGCACGAGGTTATCGCACAACCTCCGAAACCATCACATAGTCTCTATTTACACCTATGAAGCTAAAACTTCCCGACGTAGGACCCATCGGGGGTTCGTAAATTAGTATAAAATCCACATATCCATATATTTTCTTCGTCACATCCCTCAGAAAAGGTTTTAATATATGTCATATTTATGCTAGAAAAAGGTGATTTTAGTGTTTCTCAAATGTTGCCACAGTGGTACCAATTTTTCATGAATAAATACGATATGAGGATGTAATGCTCACAACCAATTACATTAAGTATTTCCATAACCAACCATATGATTTCTTTCCACAAACAACCACAATGATATATTTTCACAACCACATGAGCCAATATCCGCTCATTATTTCCAACCGTCCATGAATTTCCATATGTTTCATATGCCAACAAAGTATAAATGCATCACAATACACAAATGATACTACAACATGATTTTCATCAACAAAATCTATTTATTCACATGTGTATAAGGCTATCAATCTCACATAAGACCCCACACGGTCACACATACAACATACTGTCTCAAACTAATAGTTGTATCACATATAAGCCCATACACGATACAATACATTAAGATATACAATTTCATGATTGGTTTTCACACACTTTACATGCATTTTGTATACTAATTAACTACCTATCTTAGTCTGAATGAGTTAAGCTATAATCTACCTCGAAGGAAGAAAATCAAAACAAAACCTTCAATTCCAAAGCCTTACGCCTCACGAACATACTCAAAATTAATTAAAACATCAAAATATAGAATTTACACATTAAAAGGGATCCAACGATACTCCTATTGCCTATTTTAAGGTAGTGATCAAAATGGAACCTCAAAATGGTTTTTTTTAAAAGGGTAAAATTGTAACTTTATTTAAATAATGTGTTCCCCATGCTTTTAGAAATCTACAGTTAAAAACCATAGTCAAACTATGTTAAAACAAGGTCCAAATCAAAGAAAAATTATTTTTAAACTTTGCTGAGTAAAATCTTCAAAATCCATTTAAAATCGAGAATCGAGGTTATTTTGAAGGTGAAATTGAGGAAAAACTAGTAATTATAGGATTAGTAACATTATTCAATTTAAAAGGTTTTGAAATTGGGATAAAAAATCACCTAAGGTTTTTGGTGTTTTGAGCAATAACTCAAGAAATTTCACGAAGAAAAGGGTGAATTCTTACCTCAAATCAGAAGATAATCATGAAAATAAATGTTACTCTAGCTTTCCAATCACCAACCAGCTCCAATTTTAAGCTTTTATACTATTTCAGGATTTTGATCACAAGGGGAAAGATGAAGAATGGCCAAAATCATGAAAAGGGGGTTTTGTACTCTGTCCAGATTCTAGGGAGTCTTTATCGTGACCTCGATATGTGTGTTCTCCATATCTTATAGATACACATGGGAAGTGAGATCACACTCTGACCTCCGTAATTGCACCATCTTGAATGCCAAGGGTACCGGGATCACGACCCTTAGCTGGAAATCACTGCCACACCAGATGACAGCTGAGAACTTGAAATCTTCCAAGTTTTTGTCACATCCTCGAAATTCATTCAGAATTCCGTATACACAAATAAACTATGTGACCACACTAAATTCAATGCTTCGGACTGAATGGAGATATCTGATTTCTAAAAGTTATCATTTTCACAAAGTTGACCCTTAAAATCCAAAATCACAATTTGTAAGACTGAGGGTCGAAAAGAGATTTAAAATTCATAAAATCACACCAATCATTTTCCACCCTAAAATCAATATTTTAGATCTGCTGGCGCAGTTCGTTCAACCATCCATTGCATGAATTAAAAGATAACTATAGAAGTTTATAATAAGGCTATAAAATCCACCAAAATGCATTGGGAATCATGCAAATTACTTTCACACCCCATAAAATACCATAGTGTAATTATGGAGAGGGGTAAAGTAGTCAAATCATACAAAATATATATTTCACATATTTCATCAAATTTTAGGTTATTACATATATCCATGTAAAATCGCTTTAAAAGTTTTTCAGTGTATGTTCATTGATTGAAAAAAATTCATTTGTCAAATGCTTAATCTGTAAGTTGAGATAATATTTTATCTTTCTCACATCTTTTATTTCAAATTCTTTCTTCAAATACTCAACAACTTTTGAAAGTTCTTTAGGAGTGCCAATGATATTCAAGTCATCGATGTACACAAATACTATAGCAAATTTATTTTCAGACCTTTTTATAAAAATACAAGGTCTATAATATAGGGTCATTTTTGTACCCTTATTTTAGTAAATATTCGCTAAGAAGATTTTACCACATCCGCCCTAATTGTTTCAATCCATATAAGGATTCATTAAGCTTTATCGAGAAAATTTCTCAAGAGTTTTTATATGCTTCAAGTACTTTGACGATTTCTAGGATTTTAATAAGAATATCATTGTCCGATGAGCCATACAAATAGGTCGTGTTAATATCCATTAGGTTTATATCAGACTTTTTATGAACTGCCACATTTATTATATATCTGAAAGTAATTCCATCTCCCACTGAAGAATTTATCTCAAATTAATCAATGCCAGACCTTTACAAAAACCTTGTTCCACATGTCGTGCTTTATATCTTACGACTTATCCTTTTTTATTTTATTTTTGTACAAAAATCTAGTTGTGCCCTACCAGTTTGACACCTTTAGCTGTTCTAACTATTGGTCTAAAAACTTCACATTTTTCAAGTGAGTCAACTCCGGTTGAATTGCATCCTTCCATTTTGGGCAATCATTTCTCTATCTATATTTATTGATAAATTTTGGTTCCAAATCCTCATTTTGTTGCATTATTTCAGTAGCAACAGTAAGCAAAAATATTGTCAATCATAATATTATGATGATTCCACTTGTTTTTGATTGAGACATAACTTATTTAGATATCTCCATTCTCATTATTTTCAGATATTTTCACCTCCTCATTGGCCCTATTATTTGTTAGGTCTCGAGGCATTTTTCTGAGCAATTGCCACCATATTGTGGTCATTCTGATAATTTATATTTTTTAGGATTTTTGTCTATAGAATCAATTGGTCTACCATGTTTTAAATATATCCTAGACTCATTTGCATTGACCACTTGTCCTATTGGGATATCAACTCAAACCGTAGAAGTTGTAGCTGGAATATAAGATTTAGTAGCTCTTGAAAGGTTAGTAAAGCATCTGACAGCTGATTTGCAATATTTTGCAAGTAAATCATCTTTTGAACCTTTTGCTCACATTGATTTATTTAAGTATAAAAATAAGATAGTGAATGAATTCCAATCTATCTTATATTTCAACTACTTATGTTCTTCTCCTAATGTTGGGTATACAGATTTATCAAAATAACAATCAATAAATCTTACTGTAAGTAAATATCTAGTCATAGGTTTTAAATATTTTATAATGGAAGGAGATTAATACCCAATATATATCCTCAACCTTTTTGGGGTCCCCATCTTTATGCATTGTGGTGGATCATTACTAGAAACCCAAATATTCTATGATGGTAGATGTTTGGTTATTGACAAAGCCAATTGTAAAAGGGAGAATTTATGATAACTGGTTGTTCTCAGGCACACAAGTGCTGCTACATTCCAAATAGACTACCCTTGTATTGAATTAGGAAGTTTTGTCCTTATTAACATTGGTCTAGCTATAAATTAAAGACATTTGATCAGTAATTCTGCTAGACCATTTTTAGTGTGAACATGAGCAATCATATGTTCAACTTTTATTCCATTAGAGATATAATAGTTATTAAAGGACTGTGATGTAAATTCACCAGTAGTATCAATACAAATAGTCTTTATTGCATAATCTAAAATTGTACTCTTAACCTTATTATTTGAGCCAACATTCTCGCAAAAGATATATTACGATAATAAGCACTCATGTGACCATCTTATAGATACATGTATCAACATAATATAATATTTAAAAGGTACACATGTAGGGTGAATTTTTCCACATATATCATCCTATATACATTCCATAAATGCAAGGTATTCAATCCCAATCTTTGCTACTGATGGTTTAGATATACTTTTCTTGATTCTTCAAAGTATGCCCATGTAAAATTAATCCTGCTCTATTCATGCGCAATGTTAAAATCATTAGAACCTATAAACCTTGCGTTTACTATGATATGTGATTCAGTTATACAAATACTTGTATGGTATAATTCAGAAGAAAGTATGAATAATTTTTTATGCACAAACTTTTTTCTTGCCTTTATTGTAGTAATATAAAGGTATTCAACCCTTCCTTTATTTGCAGTTTCAATATGATAGTCATTTTAGCGAATAACCTAGACTTATGATAATATAATGCATTATCAATGGTCAATATTATTTCTTCAGGTAATAATAAGGTTTCTCTTCCAGAGCCCTCAATTAATTTTGTACTACCAAGTATTGTATTAACATAGGCCCTTTTCATAGTCAAATTAGAGAAATATTTTTTTCTTTTAATATAGTATTAGTTGTAGCACTATCAAGAAGGCACATATCTCCATTACTCATATTGAATTCAATTGAAGATTGAAGAATTTTTATTATCTTCACAAAATAAAAATACATGATAAGAAATATGAAATCTCATAATCTTACAAGAAAAATTAAATACTTTTTTTTCTTACAAAATAAAAATGACATAGTGTAAAAATATGATTAAAAAACTACATACATAGAATAATATAATTTATTTTCCCACTAAATTGATAAAGATTTATTTTTGGTCTCCAAAGAAATCTTCAACTTTCAAATGAGTATATCATCAAGGCCATCGAAATCATCATATTTCAAAATTAAGTTTGCCTCAATATTTTCATTATATTTTTGTGAAGGTCCCGCCTCATCATTATTTTTGAAAGTAAAGTGTGACTCTATTTGGCATTAGAAGAGGTCCCACCTTCATTTATCTTTCTTTTGAAAGAATCTTGATAAAGCCTAGCAAAATGCTTAGGCACTCGACATTCATTCTTTCAATGGACTTTCATGTCATAATGATGACAATTATTTATTGAAGGATTGTTTTGAGGACCCATTTGATTCTCTCTTTTTTGGTTACCACTACTATCATAAATATTTTATTGTCTCCTACCATTGACATGCCCACATATTTTATTATGACCCCAACCTTGTTGTCTTTAACGCTGGCCATGTGCTTGTAGCCCATTTACTTCTAGTAGTGGATAGCTCCAATGGAATGAGCTTCATGATTTTTCATCAAAAGGACATTATGTTACTGAACCACCAAAAGACATGAGATCAATTTAGAATACTTCTAAAATCCCTTTTCATAATATTACTGCTGCTATATCACATTTGAGATATGAAAAGTCATAAGTGTCTTTTCTATTATGTCCTCATCATTTATAGTTTTCCCACATAATTTTAATTGGGAAATAATCTAGAATAGAACAGAATCGTATTCAACAATGGTCTTACAATCTTGAAATTGTAAGTGCATCCACTCATAACAACCTCTAGGCAGTACTGTGGCCTCTAGGTGGTCATTCCTTTCCTTCATATCAGTCCACAATTCAAGTTGATCTTTCACTATCAGGTATTCAACCTTCAGTCCTGCATCCAGATAATGATGAAGGAAAATCATATCCTTGACCTTGTACTGGATTGATGTTGTATTATCCAGAGTAATAGTAGCTCTAAGACACTTAGAAGCTGGTGAATTTTAGCATCTACAACATATGACAAGTGATTTTTTCTGGAGATGTCAAGTGCCACAAACTTACCTTTTGACAAATTTTAACATGATGAAAACTTTCATAAAAATAATAAAGTTGGAAAAAACACAATAACATAATCTCAAAATAATAGATCTTTTTTTTAAAATACAACATGAATGTCTAGAAAGTACAAAAAAAAATAATAGCTTCAACTAATAAAAACATCACCCCAAATAATAACTATAAACAAAACATTAAGTATGAAACAAAAAATTTACACCAAAAATGTTACTGGCTAACAACTTTAACAATGAAATTTTATGTTTCATATGATAAAAATCATTAAGTGATAGAGATATACAAACTATGATTGTAAAAAAAAATAAAAGTGACAAAAACTTAGGAAACAAGAATGTAACATACTATTCTAGTATGAATATAAGTCTGGCCAATGCTATAATATTATTTTAATTTTTCATGTGCAAATTTAATATTAAAATCAAATGTTTGATAAAAGAAAATAATAAACTGCAGTGTTCAAGACAAGTAAATTGATTATACCCAATAAATTGAAAACTTGAAAAAGAGTAAAGTAACGCTCATAATGTATTGCAATATTAAGAACAAGAATTTCATGTATAGAACAATAATAACAATATAAAAAGATATCAAGAGAATAGTATAAGATAAGTTTCTTTCATCTATATAAAACATCTTCCTCAAAACTCTATTTATAGTATTGCATTAAGGAACTTCAAGAGGTGTTATAAACATGACATTAATTCATGGGGTGGGGCGTGGGGGTGGGGGAGTGAATGATCAATGAGGAGGTAGTGGAGGTGTGAGAATTATTACGCTTAAAGGAGGAGTAATGTCTAAAAGTTATGGACATCCACAATAATAATCTTAATAATTATTTACAATAGTAGAAGATATATTCCTTATTGTCCTTGAAATATAAAAATATTCATGTAATAACGTCAATCATGGATTAGTAAATTATACGATGCTTCATTCGCTTTTATGTAATGACTCTCATAGTTATTTTTCTTGTTTTCAAGCATTGGTGTTCAGAGCTCTTCTAGAACCGCCCTAGGTTATTTATGACTTCTTAGGATTGATAGTTCGATTTTCGAATAGTTTGTTCAAGAATATTGGTAATACCAAATATATTGTAGAATACTTAATTTAAATTAGCATTTGGTAGAAATATAATTTATTACCCTTCTAAAATATTTTTGATAGATATAAAAGTCTTTAGTTATAATATATTTATATTACTTTATAATACCTTGTATAGTCTATTAATGATTTAAGAGGAGAGAGTTAATCTAGTTATATTAAAATATTATTATTATATTGTAGATTTTTTTTAAAAATAATTTTTATTAATTATAATATAATTAAAATATTATCTTTATTTTACCGCAAACCTATATAATATCTGAGTACAAATCTAACAGAGAGTAAAGGGTGGTGTTGGCACACCTCTCGACGCGGGTTTAAGATAAGTTAGCACCTAATGATGATTAATTATAAGTGGGTGACATCTGTGGGTGATGTGTAGGAAAATAATGCATTAATTACATGCAAATAATTTTACTTGTTAAAGACTTTAGTGCCTATAACTTGATTAAGCCTTTAGCTTTAGCAAATATATACTATGTACTTACTGTATATTAATATTCTTAAAGAAATTCTTACAAATATTCAAAACCTTTCATTCTTTATCTTCTATAAAAATATACTTTGATATTATATTTTATCTCCAAAAAAAATCAAGTTATTAAAGTTTGAGTTCTATTGGCACTATCCAGAGGCTTCGCGGATAGATATTTTGGCTTTAGTGTCCAGATAGGTTAGGATTATCTTACCTTTAGATTGAGATTATTTATGGTAATTGTATACTATTATACTAGTTTTAGATAAGTACTTTTAGTTTGCGTACCATTTGATTATGTATTATGCATTATTTATTCAAATAGGACTCCGTTCTAGTAAATTTTGATATCTCATCTTTTATTATAATATAACATCTATCACTTTAAGAAGTGGAATTAAGTGGCGGAACCTTCTATACCTTTTTAATTAAGATATGTGAATAGTTATTTAAAGGTATTTTTAGTTTTGATTTAGGTTCTATGTATACTTTATTTTTGTCATTGATTGTAAATTTTTGTACCACTTTAAAATTGGTTATGGTATATATTGAATTTTAATTTTATAGTTGGGTATGGTTACTGTGAGTTTCAATTTGAATCTGGCATCTGGTCATGATGATTTGGAAGTTCTGGTACTGATTACTGTTGTTCAGGGAGTTGTGGTTCTTTTGAGTTCTAGTTCGAGTCCGACATTTGATTATGATTTTTGTTGTATATCATATATGTTTCCTCTCACTATTACCCACTATTTTTTATTTGAATTCGGCATGTAGCCTCTTGTTATTATCTATTACTATCGGTTCAAGCACGATGTCTGGCCTCTCGTTACTATCCATTGGTGCCGATTCAAACCCGGTGCATATCTTGATGACTACTATTATTTTTTGGGTTGGGTTTAGTTACAAAATATTTATGTTTATTTTCATTAATTACTTCTTAGGTTTTCCATTGGCTTATTATGGCTCAATGTGGTTAATTATCTTCTAGAGTGTGCCTAGTAGGTTTATGGGGTCCAGTTAGGTTATGTTTGATTTTTCTTTTATTATTGAGTTATTTATATTTCTGTATCGCTTTACTTATTCCTACACCAAATTTGTACGAATCGATAGTTTTTTTTGCTCTTTTAGTCCTTATTTTCTGTTGACTTTGATTGAACTTTCGCATTTTAGTTATACTTTTCTTGTATTGAGTTTTGTCGGCCGATGATGCCTACTAAGTAGCCATTGCTTTGATACTCATACTACACTTCTGTATCTTTTCCTTGCACATAATTTGCATTTTGTCTAGCTGTCTAATACTCTGGGTGTCTTTTTGTCGTGGCTCTGGTACTGATCTTACCGAGTCTTAGGAGGGATTCATTTGTATATTTTGGTTCTTTTCATGCTCTCATTTGGATATACTTTATATGCTTCTTTTTTATTTTGTGCTTATTATTACTACTATTATCATTATATGTGGTCTTTTTTGGTTTCTGCTTGTTAGCCCGTTACCTATTATTCCAGGCTAAGACTTGACATTCCTACTGGTGGGATAATATAGGCACCATCATGAATTGAGAAATTAGGTTGTGACAGCTTGGTATCAGAGCCTAGATTTCACTGGTACTGATTTTACTAGTGTTGATATTCAGTAGAGTCTCATGGATCAGCACAAAGACGTTTGTATCCTATCTTTGGGAGGCTATGAATCATTTTTAGAGAAAAATATCATTTTCTTAATCCATTTCCATGCGTTGGATCTAAGTTGACTTTTAATCTTTATTGGATCACTCTTTATGTAGATGGCTCGGATGCGAGGTATGGGAGCCGAGGATTAGGAACCCGTGCCCATTGCTAGAGTTTTTATTAGAGGCCGAGGTTGACCTAGAGACAGGGGCAGGATAGAGAAACAACCCCAGTTCGAGATCAGCCCAGGTATCCATCACTTGATCCTGTTATAGCTCCTGAGAGTTAGAGAGCTCCAGGCATTCCACCACAACAGCAGGTGGGCCAGGGGACAACCCAAACTCTACTCAATCTTATATCTTTTCCAGTTCTTTGGGATGCCTTGGTACAATTATTGGGGTTAGTTGGTGATCCACTAACTGAGGGATCTCAACCAACAGTATAAACTGGTGTTGATTTTGGGGCACAATCTATAGAAGCTGTGCCAAAGATAGAGGTTTGCCAGCACCAATAATCTAACAGTCAGTGGAGCAGAAAATACTTGGCCAATCTTTGAGATTGACACCACCCAGGTTTGTCGGGACCCAATCGAGGATGATTATGCATTCTTATCTAATTGCGAGGAACAGTTATAAAATTTAGGGTTGGTTGAATAGCAAGGAGTTGACTTTGTTGCTTATTAGCTAGACACGACAACGAGGAGGTGGTGAGAGGTTATCTTGATTCTCGGCCTGTTGGATCTCCATCGATGACTTGGACTTAGTTCTCTAAGGCTTTCTTAGGGAAGTATAGGCCTCGTATCATGTGTGAGCATCTTTAGGATGAGTTTTTTACTTTGAGATAGGGTTTTATGACTGTACCTGAGTATGCGGTGAGATTTTATGAGTTTTCCATAGTTTGGTGACTTTAGGAAAGTGTTTCTCTGATATAGATGAGCATTTTTATTCACTAGAGGAAATGGATAGCTAGGCCCAACAAAGCAGTTATAAGATACCTCCTTACTAAGGTAGTTATAGTGGGAGCCAATATGGTTCACAATTCACAAGTTGAGGGGTTTACGGTAGGTACACCTAACAACAGTCTTATCAGCTTTAGGGTCAGCCTAGTTTCCTAGTTCAGGCATTACTTCTGAGGTTATACAGTGGTCATCTCAGTTATAATGGTTCCCATGGTCAAAGTAGTAGTCAGCCACAGAGGGATATTTAGTCAGGATCGTTGAGTTGGATAGTCATTATGAATCTACTAGATCTTCTAGACAAAGCTGGGTACTCGAGGCATATTGACTATGGGGTTGTTGGTTACTTCACCCGTGAGTGTCCCAATGTAGGATGATTGAGACATCAGTTTAGTCTGCACGACCTATAAAATTAGTCCAACCATTATATAGGGTAGTGCACAGGGTCATAGGGGTGGTCCTTAGGGTTTTAGAGGTGGTCCATAGGGAGGTAGGATAGGTGTTCAGGCCAAAACCCTGTCCAGTAGTGGATAGGGTCATTTGTATGCTGTACCAGGTAGATCAGAGGTTGAGGCTTCGGATATTGTGATCACAAGTATGATTTTAATATGCCATCAGTCGTCTTCTGCTTTGTTTAATCCCAGATCCACATTTTCATATGTTTTAATTTATTTGTCACCGCAACTATGTTTATGTTCAGAGTTTTTATCTGTCCCATTGTGTATACCTACCCTTGCGGGTGATTCTTTAATAGTGGACCGGGTATACAAATCTTATCTAGTGACCATTTGGGAGTTTGATAATCAGATTGATCTCATTGTCCTAGTAAAATATCCCATGCCTCGTATCGATGATTTCTTTGACCAGTTTTAGGGTGCAACAATATTTTCTAAGATAGATTTGAGGTTTGGTTACCATCAGTTAGGAGTTAGGACTACGAATATCCCTAAGACAGCCATCAAGACTCGTTATAGTAATTATGATTTCCTTGTGATGTCTTTTGGGCTATTCATGACCTAAGAACCATTATAGATCTGATGAATCGCTTGTTTTAGCCATATGAAATTCTTCTATATTTGAGAAATAGGGAGGAACACGGTAGCATCTGAGGACTTTGCTCCAATATTTGAGAGACTATCGACCTTAATCCAAGATCTTAAATTGTAAGTTTCATCTTGAGTCGGTAGCTATCTTTGGGCACGTAATGTCCAAAGACGGCATTATGGTTGACCCAACAAAGATTGAGGCTATTTATAGTTGGGCAATGCCTACGTCACCTATTGAGGTTTGCAGGATACTACAGTCAATTTGTTAAGGTTTTTTCTTCTCTTGCAGCTCCTATGACTAGATTGACCAGGGTAGAAATTCTATTTCAGTGGTCTGCGAGCTGTGAGGCAAGCTTTCTATGCTCAAAGATTTGCTTACTTCGGAAAATATTCTGACTCTTTCTATTGAGGGCAAGGGTTTTATTGTCTACTGTCATGCATCTAGTATTAGTTTGGGGTATGTTCTTGTAACGCCTCAAGTCTGTACCCCGAATGCTACATGGTGCTCATAATCTCGAGGGATCACAAGCTAATCCATGACTGGTACCTGCTGCAATAGCTGAACAATAATACTGAATAATATCCAGAATTAGGCAAAAACTTGCCATAAGGTTCAATCTGTAAATAATAATGAGTAATACTGAATGCGGTATTAAATATCAAAACTAAAATCTGAATAAATGTCTGAAATACTCTAGTCTAGGAAGCCTCTAACTGTCTGAACTATGGAGTTGATGGGACCTTGTCCCCAACTAACTCCATCTACTAACTCCATCTACTGACATAAACTGGAGATCGTGCATCGAAACCTATGATATATGATATAAGACATCATAGCGCAAAAACCATGCGTCAGTACTTTAAATGTACTGGTATGCTCAGTGAGGTACGCTGAAATGCATGGTTTCATATGCATGCACAATAATAACTGAATAACATAAGTATGACTGAGTACAAGTACATACATAAATACATAGACTATAATTGAGATCGTGATAACACTGAACACTTAGTTTGAAAAATGATCAATAGATTAACTGGATAACTGATACTGTATAACTGATGATTGGGTGATTGGATCTGATAGTCTTGAATTCTGAGGAACTATACTATTTTCCATACTGAGCTGAGTGACTATGTCTAATAGTCCTAGATCAGTAGAACTAGACTGAGCTCTATTCTAAAATCGAGACTGTGGGAGGTAATCATCTAACTGACATGCCCCTTCTCTAACTGATTTGGGGTCCAACCTATAACCCCAATTAGAAAAGAGTCAATATTGTGCCACGGGTAAGGACAAGCTATGAGTTAACCCTCTCTGATAGGAAGCTCTTTCGTCAACCTTCGCTGGCAGGATAACTCGGATGAGAAGTATCAATCCTCATAATGTCTGGCAGGAAGATATCTCGACCTAATCTGGCTATATAGTTCTATAACACAGGGATTTTTGCTAAAGGTCAATCCCTTTACTGACAGGAATGCCCCCATCCCTGTGTTAACTCGATGCTGAATCCTACCCCCAACTGAATAGACACTAAACTGATTTCTAGTCTGTACTAGGTTAGACTGAACGGTTACTGAGATTACTATTTAGCTGAACTTAACTGAGTTCACTGAATTCCATTAACTGGTGGAATACAACTGAATTCTGTTAACTGTTAGAGTTTACTGAGGTCTGAACTGAATATTGAGTTAGACTGAACTACTACTGAATCTACTGAGTTTTCCTGAGCTCTGTAATAGACTGAGAGAACTACTAATCATGACGTGACTGATACCATTCTATGACTAACCATGGCTCTAGGTAATCAGCTAAATTTTTGGGTACAAGTACCCCCAGGACTCGATAGCATAAATTAAGAGACATGGCATAAACATGAAAACTATAAACTTAATCATCATTTATTTATTGGGGCATTTTAATAAACACTTGCATGATTTCATTCTCTTAATAGTTCACATGAACAATTTATCAAACACTTGAAAGGCATGGAACATGCGCATAACACTAATCAACATGTGAACAGACAATTTAATCATCAAATTCACAATTTCAAGGCTTTAACATGATCTCACATAGTAAGACATATAAATCAATAAACTCCACATGAAACTTAGTATAACACATGGATTTGAAACTAAAATAATCATTATAAACATGAATATTATCAAACCTATCATGGTATTCATGAAATCCATATACTTGAAGTTTGAAAACTGATTCTTGCACTCCAAGGGTGGAAGAGACCCTTGGATGAATACTTCACATACCTTTATTGAAGAATTTTTGAAAGTTTATGGTTGAATCTTAAGTTCTTGATTAGAAATTTGAGCACCTAGAGTTTTGTTCTTGAGCTAATTGGAGAATGAATGAGTATATTTTCTTTCTAAAGGGCTTAATTTTGTGTTTTGGGGGATGAAGAAAGTGGGAAAAAAATCCAAATACCCCTAAGAATACAGTCTTTTAATGACAAAAAACTGGACTACCGACGCACAGGTCGACACAGCACGTCGATGATAGCCAACGCGTCGCGCTATGTTCTCGTCGATTCCTTGGAATTGGACACTGTATCTGGGGAAAATATTAATCAACGTGATAGTCGACGCGGCACACCAAGATAGCATTGATCCACTATTTTGGGATTCCAAAGGAGCTTCAAACGAAGTTCGAAAAATCCAAAACTTGTCCGGGAACACCTACAGACATTCCTGTTCATGAATCAACCTAAACATCAACATTTAATGGATGTAAAGGTTGCGAAATAATTTTTCCAACCATCGTAGGCTAAAATGATACTAAGTCTGAGTACTTAGCTAGAATATTCTAAGTCTGGAACCCCTTGACAAGCCTAAAGGACTAAATTAAGCTTAGGATTTTGCGGGATCTTACATTATCTCCCCCTTGGGAACATTCACCCTCAAATGAGACTACTGAGATAGAGAATATTAAGAGACTGACTTACTTATTGGACATGAACATCTGGAACATGGATACATAATTGATATTACTGGTATCTAAATTATCACACTGAACATGCATATCTGATGCATAAGTATAGTTGAACATGATTTATGAATGCATGACTGATATTACTGATAAACTGAATCTACATACTGAACATGCATATCTGATGCATAGATATATGACTGAACTGGCTCATGAACATATAACCAAACATGCAATGGTAACTAATACCAAGTTTGTAACTGAAATCTAAATATAAAACTAATTAAGCTTAAGGAAACTATTATCTTGAGCTGAGTCTGGATTAGCGGAGAATATATGAGGATACTTGCTGCGCATGTCTACTTTCACTTCCCAAGTAACTCCCTTAATGGACTGATTCTGCTAAAAAACTTTGACTACAGGAACTTCTTTGTTCCTCAGTCTGCGAATCTGATAGTCAAAGATTTTGACTTGGATCTCTTTATAAGAGAGGTTGTTCTGAACATATATGCCCTCAATAGGTACTATGACTGATGGGTCACCTACACATTTCTTTATAGGAGACATGAAACACTGAATGAATTGACGATAAATCTGAAGGTAACTCAAGCTCGTAAGCTACCTTTTCAAAACGGCTGAGAATTCGGTAAGGATTGACATATCGGGGACTGAGTTTCCCTTTCTTGCCAAAATGCTTTACTCCTTTCATAGGATAGATCTTCAAGTACACATAGTCACCAATCTCAAACTAGAGATCCTTTCTATGCATATTTTCATATGATTTCTGTCAGCTCTGAGCTGTTTTAAGCCTTTCTCTGATCAACTGGACCTTTTCTAAGGTATCAAACACCAAGTCAAGCCCTACTACTATAGCCTCACCCATTTCAAACCAACCAATGGGAGACCTATACCTCTTTTCATAAAGCGCCTCAAACGGAGCCATTTGAATATTGGAGTGATATCTGTTGTTATATGCGAACTCAATCAAAGGCAAGTGGTCATCCAAACTACCTTTAAACTCTATCACATATGCTCGTAGCATATCTTCTAAGGTCTGAATAGTCCTTTCTACTTGACCATCTGTCTGAGGGTGAAAGGATGTACTGAGATGAACTCGAGTACCAAGAACCTTTTGGAATGCTTTCCAGAAATAAGAGGTGAACTGGGTACCTTTATCTGAGATAATGAACAACGAAACACCGTACAATTGATAACGCTCAAACTATACTCTTGAATGGGTATAAGCGATCGTTGTCAATATAAAATCCAAGTATGTTGGGGTCGAATCCCACAGGAAATAGGGTGTGAACTTCAATTTGTTTACGAAATACTTTACTAGTAGTTTACTATTTCCAAAAATGGGGGTTTAAGTTTCACAGAGAGTCAATTGTCACTTTTAATATTTTAGTGTTTGTAGCCAAGATAAATGGGAGAACAGAGTTATGTTCACCATGGGTTTTGGGAATTGATAGATACTAGGTAATTCTTAAGACTCTTGAAGTAAGTAGAAACAATAGAATATCCCTGACGACAATACTATCTGACTTATCTCTCGACCTCACCAGATAATTTATTATCTAATTCTCTCAAACTTAAATAACTTATCTATTTCCAATAGGATTTTATCTCACGTAGATTAATCCAGTTACGACATCAATCATTAAACAGAAGGTTGGTAGCTTCTGAGTCCATGTTGATAATTTACGTCCTCTAGTTTATTTCTCTGTTAAAAGAAAATAAGCCTAAGGCATAACCTATTGTTTTCAACCAATAAATTCAAGTTAAAGAAACAGAATTTCAAGTTGTCCTACTACTCTTTGAATCCTTTAAATACCTAGCATCATATCAAATCCTAATCCATGGATCCCATAACTCGGGCTAATGGAATTAGTCGCTCATGATTTGATGAACGAAATAACAAGTTGGATTCATGATAATATGGATAGATTTATTAATGGATGAAACCCAAAAAGTATTTATTCAATTCAATCACAAGATAAAAAATCACAATAATTGATAAGTGTTTGGAAAGAAAACAAGAAAAATATCTGATAAAAAAAGAAGCAATTTTATGTGCCACCTCTGAGTTAATTGTCAGATCGCTTCCCGATCATAAAAATTCAAAAAAAAAAAGATGCCCCAAAAACCCTAAAACAAGTCTTTAAATAGTTAATTCTAAATAAGGAAACAAAAATTAAGATTTTAGTTTTCTCTTTGGAATAGTCGACGATGATCTTGACGGCGTGTCAGACATCTGACGACGTGTACAAGATATCGTAAAAGATTCTAGTGAATTTTTATCTTCTGATTCTTCTGATGGCAAATCTGATGACGTGTTAATTAAGTGACGGCGCATGAAAAATGTCGTCATATTTTATTGGAAATCATCATGTTCTGCTTTGAGTTGACGACAATTTTAATGCCTTATCACAGTTATGAGGCACTTCAAAAAGGTCGTCACACGTCACTTCAATTCTTCAGATTCTGTCTACGCTTAACGTTAACTTTGACAGCCTTTCATATATTCAACGTGGCTTTAGAAATGTAGTCAACTTTACTTCAGCTTATTTGCACCAGATTCTAACTGATTTGTTCTTTTTTTCTTTTATTTCCTCCCCTATCACTCACATCTGCATTAACACAATAAAAACAATCAAAACTAACAAAAGTTGCTTAAGACTTTGCAATTATTCTGAGTTAAAAGCCTCAAATGTGTTGGCGATGCTCACACATCAACACCCTCAACTTAAAATAATTGCTTGTCCTCGAGCAACCAAAACATAACTAGGAGTATACAAAGTACAATTCGGTAGCTAACTACTCTTATCAGGTCAAATTACATGCACCATATCCATGATCAATCAAAGTAAAATCAACTGTGTCTAGTATTTGAAAATGACCATGTAACTTATAAGTATCTAGATATGGCAAAAATCTCAGCTATAACAACCTATCACATACCCAAATTACATTATCCAAATAAAGTAGTTATTACCAACATACGTAGTGTGCCCTGACAACAAAGAAATCCTTTTTTTCACTCAGATTCACATGTATAGACATAGGGATGAACATAAGACTCTCTCAGAATGAAGTTCCAACATTGAGCATCAAATGCCATAGGCTTGCCCATATAGTCTGTACCTAATTCTTCAGACAAGTCAGTTAGGATCATTATAGGGCTTTTCTTAAGCTTGTAACGTAGGCTAGGGCTGGTATGATATTCATGGGTATTTCATAGTGACTACACCTCCTTGGAACTACATTTAATCTCGGGGTTTCAAATCTTGACCTTCTTTTCCTCCCTCTTGTATTTGTCAAACATGCTTAAGATGGGTGCTGTCTGTTCAAGCATTAGATTAACTTTTTTAGTTTTTCTCTTTTCCTATTTTGTTTGTCACTGCACCTAACTTGATATTCATTTTCCTTCTTTTACCTCTTTTCATACTCATACTGCATCACGCACCCCTATAGTAGCCACCCTCAACTTAGGTTATTTGCCTAAGTTATGGTGCACAGTGTCCTAGGAGGACCAGGGTCAAAATAGATTCATTGTGATGTAATAGGAAGGTGAAAGGTGTACAAGAAAGAACTAGGCTATTTATGCTCAAAAAGGGATCAAAGTATATTAATCACAATTGGATGTTCATTTAAGCTAAAATGGGTTAACATGCAAAAACGACCTGTGATCCTTTCCTAACGCCTATCCTATGACTAACTGGGCAAGTTTTGGACCAACGCACAATGGGAACTAAGTAAGACCTTACACGCATATGGCACACAAGTATATTGCATATCACTACTCATCTATTCCATGCATTTGTTTTCTATAGGTTATTCATTTGCCATATTAATGCCACAAACAGATACACAGTGGTCGCAATGGATGCAATCCATATAGTACACAATAGATTAGACCACTAGAGAGGTACTCAAAAATCACAAAACAAGATAACTGCCTCAAGTACTTGTACTACTCCTAATTATCTACAGATTATGTTACAACAGCAGTTTCCCTACACCCTCAACTTAAAATTAAGAAATAAAAAGCATTAAGGGTTAGGATATACCTGAAGACAGTCAATCCTATGGATCCTGGGTCTCTAACCCTACTACTGCATCATCTGCTATCTTTCCCCCACTCGTAGCATTTGTCTTTGTAGTGACTGGAGCCCGGCTCGATGAAGCACCTGCAACCCTAGCTCTGATGGTTGCTTTCTATTTCTTCGTGTCAGCCAGAGACTCTAATCTTTGCCTTTTCAAGTCTTCCTTCTTTGCCTTTTTCTTTGCTTTCTTTTTAGCTTTTCTCTCCTCTTTACTATCCAACTCATCTCTCTTGTTATTGCCTTTCTTTTCCTCTTTTTTTTTTCTTTGGGGAATCTGCAGTAAGATCAAGGATAGAAATTTCTTCCTCTACATCATGCATGGTTGATCCTATTGGCACCATAATTTGGTGCTGCTGCAGCATCCCAACCTCTTTGTCCAATGTAGCCCTAAAAGTCGCAAGATCAATACCTATCATCTCTCTTGCCCGGGCATCGAATTTGTTCTCTAGATTTGCCACCCGCCCAGGCAAAGTCATGAAAGGTTCAAGTGCAGCCTTGATTCTTTTATCCACGGCAAT
Organism: Capsicum annuum; assembly: GCF_002878395.1. Lineage (NCBI taxonomy): Eukaryota > Viridiplantae > Streptophyta > Magnoliopsida > Solanales > Solanaceae > Capsicum > Capsicum annuum. Next base: position 109,180,587 of record NC_061114.1, read on the forward strand.
AGAAAATTGTTTGGCGAAGGCCTTTAGTTGTACCTCATACTAATTTGCTTGCCTAGCCACCTTTCTGATATCAATCAGCTTAAATGCAGAACCTGTTGCTGTTGGAGGAACTGAGGTAGTCATCTCACTTTGAGGTATTGAACCTTTTTGAGCTGAATATGCTGGTGGTGGTGGTACAGCTTTAGAGCTTTGCACCCCCACATCTGGTGCTGAAATAGTCTCAGTGACTGGAGGATCTGGTGCGCCAACTACATCTCGATCAAGTCGCAAGCCCAGCTGAATTTCATCTTTTCTGATAGGGTTGTGGATCTTCTTGGAATGTAACTCAACACAAATACCTGAAATATCAGGTACATTAGCTGCTTCATACAACCTAGTAATTAGACATGGGAATAAATATGCAACATCGGGTCTTGCGAGCTCCAAAATCCAAGGGAGTTCTATCTATCAAGCTTGCAACCAATATTTCTCAATCATCCCCCAATATGTTGTCTCCCTCGATGGGTATCAGATAAATCCATACTAAGCCCCCCCAAAATCTTTCCTCTGAATTTAGAGACACTTTGGTTATCTTTTCTGCAGGATTATTCAGCCACTCAGGTTCCCCATCTGCTATGAGAGTCGCTAGCCATTTGTATTGATTTTCCTGATACTTTAACCAGGCATAGAAGGTAGGTGACATGACTCATAGGATGAAGGCCAGCCCATGAAGAAACCTATTTATGGTGGTGTCTGATACATCCACCCTCACTCCACGTACTACAACTTTGGTTAGTAGAGGCTTATCTGAATTTCTATCTCCTTCTTTGCATATATTTTCCACAGTAGCTGGTAGTTCGCGTAGAAATCCCAGACTAACAAAGGACAGTAAACACCGCTTCCCCTAGTAGTCCACTCCGGCCATAATCCTTGAGTTTTTGCATCACCTCAGGGTATCTGATCAACCCTGTAGTAATAATCTTCTTCTCCTCTAAAATTGGCCTTCGAGCACTCTTCGATCTGTTCTGCGAAGTCCGTCCCAAATGATTATTTCAGCTCCAGGGATTTGCCATCTCACATTGTTCCTAATGTCGGGGTTTTTACATTTCACCAAAGTTCCCTGTACTGGAGAATCCTTATCACCTTACTGCTCTGATGATGGTGATTCAGACTCAGTTTCTTCAGCTTCAGGCTTCTCAAAACCCTCATTTTCAGATTATTGTTCGGTGTCCTCAGACTCCTGCTCAGAGTGTTCTGATCCTTGTTTCTCTGATGCTTTCTTAGATTAGAATGTTACCTCAGTATCATCAGTAACCTCCACCTCAATAGTCTTAGGTGGGGTGGTGTCTTTGGACCATCCCTCTTTCTAGTCCATCTAAGCAATGGTTCGTCGTCTTCATAATCAGAGTCCTCATTGACAAGTTGCTGAGGTACACTCTCTTTTGTAGATTTTTTGGTGTAGTTTGATTCTTTTTCTTGGGTGCCATACTCAGTTCTGCAACAACATAGAAATCCTCAATTAGTGTCCATAATCAAACAAGAGAAGAAAAGGATCACCTCAGTTTAACCTTATTACTGTTTTTAGTTGGAAGGTTTAACGACCTTTCAAATTTGCCGTCACAAGTGTGACGGCGCTTCAAATGCATCATCAACCTTATCCAGAATCTACATTATTTCCCAGCTTTTGATAGCATTTTTTAAAAGACGTCACACGGGTGCAAGGCCATAAAAGTTGTCGTCAGACAAAATTACCACTTCCAATTCCTTTTTACTTGATTTTTCATCTACCATTATTCTCAATTTCAACTGAGGTCATATGATTCAACTGAAATTTCAATAAAATTATACCGCATGACCCTACAAACTCTAGTTTTTGAAGGATCTTGAAACATGTTGATGGGTTCAGCTCATTCCTTTGAAACCAAGGTTTCTTGTAGTTCACAATTTCTCCAAAGAAAGATGAAGTTGAAGTTTTTCTCATACCTGAATATCGAATCTCAGCTGATGTACTTTGAGCACTTAGAATTATGAGTGAGAGAAGACTGTAATGAGACAAAGAGAAGGTTTCTTGACTTAACTCTCAAGCTTCAACTTACAAGGAAAGTTTTAAATTTTTTCCTTAGATGGAAATAACTTTGAAAAAGGAAGGGAAATAATTCACTAAGGAAAGAAAACCAAAACTGAAAAAAAAAGTATCTATAGTACGCGGGAATATGAACAGTTGTTGTTGGACTGGGCTAGCTCAAATTTTTAAAATGGGCCCAACTCATTTGACGACAATTTTTACAAGCCTTCAGAGATCGTATGGCGCTTTAAAATTTCCATCAGTCTTAACAGTGTAAGGCTTTGACTTGATTTTTTTGACGACATTTCTCACGGCTTGTCATACTTGTGACAGCCCGTCAAAATTAACGTCAACCTTCTCAAGCTGACTGCAACCAGTTCACCTCCTTTGTACAACTCTTATCTACAAAAATTAACAATATTAGTGCAATAAAATTAAAACTTTAGGTTGCCTCCTAAACAGTGCCTAATTTAGCATCACGGTACGACTTGGTTATCTCGACTACTCAAACTTCGTCAAGATACAATATAGATACCTCATTACCATTTTTCTAAAATACATCCACAACTAAGAAGATATTTATCTCCTCCACTTGCTTCATAGGAGGATGCATTTTGAATCTGGCCTCCCTTTTTCCATACTTGAACCTTAGCTCATTAAGCTCCATATTAACTAGTACTCTTCCCGTGGCTAACAGTGGTCTACCCAAAATGATGGGTACCTCAAATCAACATCACAATCCAATATCACAAAATCTGCAGGCAGATTAAAGTCATCCACCTTTACCGGCACATCATGCAATATACCAACTGGCCATTTCACTGATCTATCTGCCATCACAAGGTGCATCATTGTGGGGGTAGGTTCCCCCAATCCAAGTTTCTTATAGATATCAAGTGACATCAAATTAATACTTGCTCCTAAGTCACATAAAGCTTTGGTAAACCTCATGGACCCAACTGTGCATGGTATAGTAAATGCTCCAGGGTCAGGCTTTTTCTGTACTAAGGATTGTGAAGAAACAACACTACAGTGGTAGATGTTATCCACCGGCTCACATCTTACCTTCTGCTTGTTTGTTAACAATTCCTTTATAAATCTAGCATAATTTGGCATTTGCTCAAGTGCTTTCATCAATGGCACATTCACTGTCAGTTGTTTCAGTATTGCCATAAATTTGCTAAATTTTTCGTTATCTAGTTTCTTCCTCAATCTTTGAGGAAAGGGAGGTGGTGGTCTTGGCATTTCTTTCAATACCACTTCCCCTTCTTTTTTGTCTTCTTTCTTTGAAATATCAACAAACCCATCCAGCTTCTCAGACGCCACTGGAATTCTTTCTTCTAATTCATCAATACTTACCTTATTCCCCACAGATTCGCCCACAGGAGGGCCACATAACATCTTACCACTTTGAGTGGTAATTGCCATACAAAATCCATCAGTTCGTGGGTTTTGAACCGTATCACTAGTTAAATTACCAGCTTTTCTCTAGTTCAGTGTAGCAGAAAGTTGGCTCATCTATTGCTCCAACTGGTTAATAGAAGCAGAGTGTGAGCTAACCAACTGACTTAGGGTAGAAAACTCACTCATCATAGTAGTTACCCCCGAGTTGGTAGCTTCAACTCCCTTTAATAGCTTTTCCATCATGTCCTCCATGGATATCTTTCCAGAACTAGTTGTTGCAGTATCCCGACTTCCAGGAGGAACATACAAACCACTTCTGTCATATTGTTTCTCCAGTGTCCCTGCTCCCTATCTTTATAATCAGGCTTATTATAGAAAGTCCAACCTTGGTTTCCTTAGATATTGCCTCGGAAACCCCCCTGATTACTTATATAGTTTGCCTTTACATCAGCACCTGCAAAAATAGTACCCTGAGATTCCACCATTTTAACCATTTCAGTCTTGCCAAATAGTAAGTGCTTGGCTAGCAAGTCCATCTGCGTCTTTAAATGGGCCATGTCCTAATCTCATTCCTCATCCCTTCTACGTTGCTCTGTAGTTATACCACCAGCAATAGTCGGGCTAGCCACCACAGAATCCCTAGTGCGACAAGCCCGACTCTATTTGGTTATTCTATTTAGCATGTCAGAAGCATCTAGAAAAGAGATGTCAATTAAATGAACCACCTGCAGCATTGTCAACAATCGGCTTTGTCACAGAGTTAAAATCTCAGTACAACGTCTCCATCAAGTGCAAGTCAATTATGTTGTGTTTTGAACATTGTACAAGTTTCTTCTTAAATCTTTCCCTGGTTTTGTGTAATGCTTCAGTCGGGAGCTATCTAAAGTTAATAATTTCATCCCTCAACTGTACTCTTCTATAGGGTGGAAAGAACCATTCTAGGAACGCATCTTTCAACTATCTCCAGTTGGTTATAGAATCAGGCTCTAGTTCATTCAACCACATTGTTGCCTCTCCAGACAGAGACAACGAAAACAACCTCAACCTGATTGCATTCTATCTCACTCTCAAATTATCAAAGGATTTACAAATAGTGATGAAGTTCACCAAATGAACGTTCAGATCATCACCAGGCAAGCCTCTAAATAAACCCTCAGATTCAGGAATTAGATCATGGTACTTGTTATGCTGAATTTTGCACCTGGTGCCAACGGTGGAGGAATGATAGCACCCGTTGCACCAGCTCCGTCCATTCCTTCATCATCTTTATGAGCCTCATATTGAATAGGTTGTTGACCATATCTTCCTCGGACTGAACAGTTTCTATTAATGTTTTACTGCACTTGTGCAGTAACTTGCTCATCTCTCTCTGGGTTTTGAGGATTCAGTAATTCCTCATCACCCAAGTCTTTATCATCATGGTTCTGGTGACGTGCTTGTTAACCTAAATTTTGCACATTCACCCGATCCTTGGCCAAAGCAGCTAGTCTCTCTACTTCCTGTTATTCAGCCATTCTCCGTATTAGCTGAGGTTTCGGGTTGATTGGTAATAGCAGTTCTCTGGAACTTCTTGTTTTTGGCATAAACAACACAGCACCTAAAATAGACAAAAATAACAAATAAACATAAATCAACGAAACTTAACTATCAGTAAATTTTCGTGCACAAACTTTTAGTCTACAACCGTATTCCCCGGCAACGGCTCCATTTTTTATAATGCTCAAACTACACTCTTGAAGAGGTGTAAGCAATCATTGTCAATATAAAACCCAACTAGGTTGGGGATGAATCCTATAGGGAATAGGGTGTGAACTTTGATTTGTTTACGAAATACTTTACTGGTAGTTTACTATTTCCAAAAATGAGGGTTTAAGTTTCACAGAGAGTTAATATCACTTTCAATATTTTAGTGTTTGTAACAAAGATAAATGGGAGACCGGAGTTATGTTCACCATGGGTTTTGGGAATTGACAGATACTAGGTAATGCTTAAGACTCTTGAAGTAAGTAGAAACAACAAAATACCCCTGAAGAAAATACTATCTAACTTATCTCTCGACTTCACCAGACAATTTATTATCTAATTCTCTCGAACTTTGATAACTTATCTATTTCCAATAGGATTTTATCTCAGGTAGATTAATCCAATTACGATATCAATCATTAAATAGAAGATTAGTAGCTTCTGGGTCCCTGTTGATAATTCACGGACTCTAGTTTATTTCTCTGTTAAAAGCAAATAAGCCTAAGGGATAACCTATTGTTCACAACCAATAGATTCAAGTTAAAGCAACAAAATTTCAAGATGTCCTACTACTCTTTGAATCCTTTAAATACCTAGCATCATATCAAACCCTAATCCATGGATCCCATAACTCGGGCTAATGAAATTAGCCGCTCATGATTTGATGAACGAAATAACAAGTTGGATTCATGATAATATGGATAGATTTACTAATGGATGAAACCCAACAAGTATTTATTCAATTCAATCACAAGATAAAAAATCAAAATAATTGATAAGTGTTTGGAAAGAAAACAAGAAAAATATCTGATGAAAAAGATGAAGCAATTTTACGTGCCACCCTCTGAGTTAATTGTTAGATCTCTTCCCGATCATAAAAATCCAAAAAAAATGATCCCCCCAAAACCCTAAAACAAGTCTTTAAATAGTTAATTCTAAATAAGGAAACAAAAATTAAGATTTCAGTTTTATCTTCAAAATAGTCGATGGCGATCTTGACGGCGTGTCAGACGTCTGATGACGTGTGCAAGATATCATCAAAGATTCCAGTGAATTCTTATCTTCTGATTCTTCTGACGGCAAATCAGACGGCGTGTCAATTAAGTGACGGGGCATGAAAAATGTTGTCGTATCTTTATTGGAAAACATCATGTTTTTCTTCGAGTTGACGGCAATTTTAATGCCTTATCACAGTTGTGATGGCGCTTCAAAAAGGCCGTCATACGTCACTTCAATTCTTTAGATTCTTTCTACGCTTGACGATGACTTTGATAGCCTTTCACATATCTGACGGTGCTTCAGAAATGTCGTCAGCTTTACTTCAGCTTATTTGCACTAGATTCTAATTGATTTATTCTTCTTTCCTTTTGTTTCCTCCCCTATCACTCACATCTGCATTAACACATTAAAAATAATCAAAACTAATAAAATTTGCTTAAGACTTTGAAATTATTCTAAGTTAAAAACCTCAAATGTGTTAGCATCTGCTCACACATCAACAATCTGACCAACTCCCTGATATAGAGTTTGGAATAATCCTTGGCTGAATAGAAGGTATGAACTGGAAGGAAATGAGCTGATTTATTTATCCTATCTACAATGACCCAAATTAAATCATGCTGATGATGAGTATGAGGAAAACCCATCACAAAGCCCATATTCACTTCTTCCCATTTTTAGGTGGGAATACTGCATTCCTGTATGGAACCACTAGGCTTCTGATGCTCAATCTTAACCTGCTGACATGTTGAGAACTTAGCTACAAACTCTGCAATATCTCTTTTCATCCCACTTCACCAATAGATCTCCAATAAATCGTGGTACATCTTCGTGGCCCCTGAATAAATAGAGTAATGCGCACCATGTGTTTCTGGAAGAATTCGCTGCCTTAAGTTATCTATGCCTGGCACACACAGACGACCCTAACAATGCAATACACCATCTCCCTTTGGGAGAAAACCTCTACTTTCTGGTTTCTGACTGATTCCTTCAACTAGTACTAGACTGGGATCCCTATCCTATTTTTCCTTTACTTCGGAAACTCGGGATGATTCTGAGCTACTTGGCACCCACACACTACCTTTTGCTAAATCGACTAATAAAACACCTAGTCGGGTAAGCTGATGAACTTCCTGGGCTAACTTCTTCTTACTATCCTTAACATGGGCAACACTTCCCCTAGATATTCTACTGAGTGCGTCAGCCTCTACATTGTCCTTGCCTAGATGATACAGAACACTCATGTCATAGTCTTTCAATAATTCCAACCATCTTCTCTAACGGAGGTTGAGGTATTTCTAAGAGAACACATACTGCAGGCTCTTATGATCAGTGAAAACATCAACATGTACACCATACAAGTAATGCCCCCAAATCTTTAAGGCAAAAACTACTGCTGCTAACTCAAAATCATGAGTAGGATAGTTATTCTCATGTGGATTAATATTTTTGGAGGCATAGGCTATGACATTACTTCTCTGCATCAAAACACAACCCAATCCGACTCAGGAAGCATCACAGTACACAACAAAATCGTCGAAACCATCTGGTAGGGTCAACATTTTAGCTGTGGTGAGTCGAGTATTCAACTCCTGAAAACTCTTCTTACAAAAATCGGACCACTGGAACTTGACTTTCTTCTGAGTCAATCTTGACATAGGGGATGCAATAGATGAAAATCCCTTAACAAACCATCGATAATAGCTAGCCAAACCCAAAAAACTCCTAATATATAATGAAGAGATGGGATTGTGCCAGTTTCTCACTGCTTCGGCCTTTTGGGGATCAACTCTAATGCCATCACCGAAAATTATATGGCTAATGAACGTTGTTGACCTTAGTCAAAATTTGAACTTACTAAATTTGGTGAATAACTGATGGTTTCGGAGAGTCTGCAATACTATTCTAAGATAATCTGCATGATCGTGTTCACTACGGGAGTAAACAAGAATGTCATCTATGAAGACTGTGATGAACATGTCCAAGTATTTCTTGAACACATGGTTCATCAATTCCATGAAGGTTACTAGGGCATTGGTAAGACCAAAGGATATGACTAAAAATTTAAAGTGACTGTACTGAGTTCGAAAAGATATTTTTGGGATGTCACTTTCCCCGACTCTGAGCTGATGATAGCCTGATCTAATGTCTATCCTAGAGAAATAACTGGCACCCTAAAGTTGTTCAAACAAGTCATTGATTTTAGGGAGTGGATACTTGTTCTTGACTGTAACTTTGTTTAACTGACGGTAATCTATACACATTCTAAGGAAACCATCTTTCTTATGCATGAATAACATTGGTGTGCCCCACGAGGCATACAGGGTCTGATGAATCCCTTATCTAAGAGATCCTTTAATTATTTTCTTTAATTCTCTGAGTTCTACTGGAGCCATTCTGTATGGTGGGATAGATATGGGCTGAGTATCTGGGAGAAAATTGATTATGAAATCAATTTCCCATTCAGGAGAAACTCCGAAAATATCTTTGGGAAATACATCTGGGAATTCACATGCTACTGACACTGATTCAAGTGTAGGGATTTCTGAACTAGAGTCCTGGACTTGAACAAGATGGTAGACATATCCCTTAGATATCATCTTTCTAGCCCAGAGGTAAGAAATAAGTTGACCCCTAAGTGCTGAAGTACTATCCTTCCACTCTAGGATAGGTTCATTCAAAAACTAAAACTGGACAATTCTATTTCTACAGTCTACAGAGGCATAGCATGAATAAAGCCAATCCATGTCGAGAATGACATCAAAATTAGTCATCTCTAATTCAACTAAATCTGCTGAAGTGACTTTCTGAGATATCATAACTGGACAGTCCATGTATACCTGCTGGGCTATGATAGATTTACCTACTGGGGTGGAAACTGAGAAGGGCTTTGCTAGAATTTTGGTACTGACTCCGAAATCAACAACTACCTATGGAGTAAAAAAAGACAAAGAATCTCCTGGATCTAGCAAAGCGTAAACATGCAAATAGAAAACTTGTAACATACCAGTGACCACGTTAGAAGAACTTTCATTATCTTGTCGGGACTGAAGAGCATAGAGTCTCTTTGGGCACTGCCCACTAGTAGCAATTGAAGAGGCACCCTACTGATTTGGGCAATCTGACTGAGTTAGGGGACGATTATGCTGACTCTGCGAACCCACCTGAGAGCACTTTTTGACTTTGTGGCCTGGCTTGCCACATCTAGAAAAGGGGATTGGTTTGAGCACTGCTAATACTGCCCTGGGGATTAGGACCTGATGCCCTATCTCGGGTTCCATCTCTGAATTTTGGCATTGGAGTACTGGCTGAGGAAGGAGCTGGAACTGAGGATTTCAGGCAGAACTGAGAATGATTCCCACGCTCTAACTTAGGCTGAGCGAAATTAAAACTACCTATTCTCGCTTTATGATTCTCCCTCTCTTTCCTTTTATTCTTGGCCTCCTCTATCTGCTGAGCATGGACAATGAGCCTGGCTATATCCATCTCCTTAATAAGCATTACGGTCTTACACTCTTTGACCATGCTGCTAGTCACTCCTGACATGAACTTACTTATCTTCGCTCTGCTATCTGCTACAACATGCGGGGCATATCTACCTAATTGAGTAAACTTAAGAGAATACTCCTGCACCTTCATAATTCCCTACTTCAGTTTATAAACTCCAAAACCTTTGCTTCCCTCAAATCTAGTGGAAAGAACCTATCAAAAGAACAACTGCGAACTTCTCCCATTCTATGGACCCTGCATCTGTATCCCTCTCTAACTTCCACTATTTGAACCATGAGTGAGCAGCACCCTATAACTGATATGCGGCCAACTCAGCACTCTCAACAATAGTTACCCCTATGATATTGGTAACCTTTTCCACTTGACCAAGAAATTCCTAAGGGTCCTCATCTGACTTAGACCCTATAAACGATGGAGAGTTCATTCAGGTGAAGTCTCGAATCCTTGCAGCAACAATATTGGCCACTGGGTTGGCTGGAACCCCAGTTGGACATTTATTCTGGGCTGCCACAAATGAGCTAAGATGGTAAAGGCTGCTCTGGACTCCGCATGGGAGACATGCTTGCCCAAAATATCTGGATGGATGGGCTAAGGGGCTGACTGATCTCTCTTTCCTCTTTCGTGAGTCCTCTTTGGAGGCATATTCTGTAAACGAAAGAGAAGCAAGGATTAGAAAGAGAGTGTAACTAGAGCTCATGCTCACTCACACTATATGAATACTAAAAAAGGGGAAACTATTCCTAAAACATCACATAGCCTCTTGTTCATAAGTGTGACGCACAACATACCCATGCAAAAGACTACTAAATGTGGCTTCTAGAATTCCTAGGACTCTATTTAACCGTAGGCTCTAATACCAAGTTTGTAACGCCTCAAGTCTATACCCCAGATGCTACACGGTGCTCATAATCTCGAGGGACCACAAGCTAACCCATGATTGGTACCTTCTGTAATTACTGAACAATAACACTGAATAATATACAAAATTAGGAAGAAACATGCCATAAGATTCAATCTGTAAATAATACTAAGTAATACTGAATGTGGTATTAAATACCAAAACTGAAAGTCGAAACTAAAATCTAAATAACTGTCTAAAATACTCTAGTTTGGGAAACCTCTAACTGTCTAAACTGTGGAGTTGATGGGACAAGTCCCCAACTAACTCCATCTACTGATATAAACTAAAATACTGTAAATAGAAATCATGTCCTCGAACTATGAGAACTTACCACTATGCTGAATACTGAAAGTCTGGTCTATTGAGAGTGCTCTGGAGTTCGTGCGTTGGAACCTATGATATAAGACATCATAGCGCAAAAAGTATGCGTCAGTACGGTAAATGTACTGGTATGCTCAGTAAGAGTACATACATGAATACATAGACTGTGACTGAGATCTTGATAACACCAAACACTGAATCTGAATATTGATCAACATATTTACTAGATAACTGATACTATATAACTGATGCCTGGGTGACTGTATCTGATAATCTTAAATTTTGGGGAACTATACTGAGTTCCATATTGAGTTGAGTGACTATGTCTGATAGTCCTGGATCGATAAAACTAGACTGAGTTCTATTCTGAGACTGAGATTGAAACTGAGACTGTGGGAGGTAATCATCTAACCGGCATACCCCTTCTCTAAATGATTTAGGGTCCAAGCTATAACCTCAGTTGGAAGGGTATCAATAGCTTCCATAGGTAAGGACAAGCTGTGAGTTAACCCTCTCTGACAGGAAGCTCTTTCATCAACCCTCACTGGTAGGATAACTCGGATGAGAAGTATCAACCCTTATAATGTCTGGTAGGAAGATATCTCAACCTATACTAGCTACATAGTTATGTAACACAGGGATTGCTGCTAAGGGTCAAACCCTCTACTGATAGGAATGCTCCCATCCCTGGGTTAACTCGGTGCTAAATACTACTCCCAACTGAATAGATACTGAACTGATTTCTAATCTGTACTAGGATAGACTGAACGTTTACTAAGATTACTATTTAGATAAACTGAACTGAGTTCACTGAATTCCGTTTACTGACAGAATACTACTAAATTCTATTAACTATTAGAGTTTACTGAGGTCTGAACTGAATACTGAGTTAGACTGAACTACTACTAAATCTACTGAGCTTTCCTGAGCTCTGTAATAGACTAGAGTACTACTGATCTTGATATGACTGAAACTATTCTATGATTGACCATGGCTCTAGGTAATCAGCTAAATTGTTGGGTACAAGTACCCCGGACCCGATAGAATAAATTAAGAGACATGGCATAAATGTGAAACATGAAAACTATAAAATTGATCATCATTTATTCATTGGGGCATTTTAACAAACACTTGCATGATTTCATTCTCTTAATAGTTCACATGAATAATTTATCAAACACTTGGAAGGCATAAAACATATGCATAACACTAATCAACATGTGAGCACACAATTCAATCATCAAATTCACAATTTGAAGGCTTTAACATGATCTTACATAGTAAGACATATAAATCAATAAAATCCTCATGAAACTTAGCATAACACATGGATTTGAAACTCAAATAATCATTATAAACATTAATATTATCAAACCTATCATGGTATTTATGTAATTCATTTACTTGAAGTTTAAAAACTGATTCTTTGGATGCCAAGGGTGGAAGAGACCTTTGGTGAACACTTCAAACACCTTTGTTGAAGAATATCTAAAATTTTATGGTTGAATCTTGAGTTCTTGATTTGAAATTTGAGCACATAGGGTTTTTTTCTTGAGCTAATTGGAGAATGAATGAGTATATTTTCTCTCTAAAGGGCTTAATTTTGTGTTTTGAGGGCTAAAGGATATGGGAAAAAGACCCAAATACCCCTAAGAACGTGGTCTTTTAATGACTAAAAACTGGGCTACTGATACGTAGGTCGACGCGGCGCATCAATGTCATCGATGCGATAGCCAATGCATCACGCTATGTTCATGTTGATTTATTAGAATTGGACGCTGGTAGCTAGGAAAAATATTAATCAATGCGATAGTTGATGTGGCGCTCCATGATCGCGTTGATGCACTATGTTGGGATTCTAAAGGAGCTTCAAACAAAGTCCAAAAAATCTAAAACTTGTTTGGGAACACCTACAGACATTCCTAATCATGAATCAACTTAAACATCAACATTTAATAGATGTAAAGGTCACAAACCTTTGTAGGCTAAAATGACACTAAGTTTGAGTACTTAGCTAAAATATTCTAAGTTTGGGACCCCTTGACAAGCCTAAAAGACTAAATTAAGCTTAGAATTTTGTGGGGTCTTATATTTATAATGCCTCATAGGCGTTTTATTGAATATGCTCCAAGGCATCTTAAGGTGCATGAGCAGAACTACCCCACTCACAACTTAGAGTTAGGGACAATAGTATTTGCGCTTTAGATTTAGAGACACTATCGATATGGGGTTCGTTGTGAGATCTTTACTAACTGTCATAGTCTACTGTATATTATAACCCAAAAAAAGATTAATTTGATATAGAATAGATGGATTGAGTTGATCAAGGACTATGATATCTCTATTCTCTACCATCCAGGCAAGGAGAATGTGATAGCAGAAATGTTGAGCCAAAAGATAGTGAGTATGGGTACCTTAGCATTCATTTCATTTTCTTAGTAACCATTAGCTTTAGACATCAATTCCTTAGCTAACTTGATGGTTCATTTGGCTATTTCTTACCCTTGAAGGAACATTACTAGTGTTAAGGCTAGATCTACCTTGTTAAAGAAGATTTGGGGTAGTCAATTTGAGGATAATAGGATTCATAGAATTTGAGGGTAGGTATTAAAAGGTGAGTCCAGGAGTCCAGGAGTGTGTTAAGGTTTGATTATTGTATTTGTATTCCAAGGGTTGGAGATTTGATTCAATTGATTCTTTGTAAGGCTCATAGCACTAGATACTCTATTCACCCTGGGACAATTAAGATTTATAGGGATTTGAGGCAGCATTACTAGTGATGTGGTATGCCGAGAGATATAAAATGATTTATAACTTGATGCCTTTGTTGACAGCAGGTGAAGATCGAGCATTGGAGATCTAGTAGAGTGCTTCAGCAGCTACCCATTCTCGAGTAGAAATAGGAGCGAGTTATAATGAATTTTATAGATGGATTGCCTTACACTTCGTGCGGTTTGATAGCATTTAGGTCAACATGGATTGATTGAGCAAGCCTGCATATTTTATCCCTATTGAGTTTCTGACAGTGTCGAAAGGTTAGCTCGTCTTTATATCCAGGAGGTGGTTCACCTACATGGGATCCCTATGTCAATTATTTTAGATCACGGCTTTTAGTTTACTTTTATATTTTGGAGGATATTTCATGAGAAGTTGGGTACTCAAGTTGACATTAGTACAACCTCTCATACACAGAACTATGGGCAGTCAGAGTGAACTATCTACGTTTTTGGAAGACATGCTTCGCACTTGCATGTTGGATTTTGAGGGTCAGTAGGAACAGTTTCAATCTTTGGCAGAGTATGCATATAATAACAACTTTCACTCAAGTATTCAGATGTCCCCATTTGAGGCATTGTATGGTAGGCGATGCTGATCTTCTATTGGTTGGTTTAAGACTTCTGAGGATAGACCTCGTGGCATAAATTTTCTTCGCAAGTTGTTGAACTAGTTTTGGGTGATTTAGGATAGGCTACAAGTAGCTTAGAGTAGACGGAGGAGTTATGGTGACCGCAAACATTGAGGTTCAAAGTTTGTGATAGGATCTTCCTTCTTATAGCCCCCATAAAGGGCGTGATGAGGTTTGGGAGAAGGGGAAAGGTTAGACCCAAGTATGTTGGACCTTTTGAGATTTTATAGATAGTTGGGGAGGTAGCATATGTATTGGCATTGCCGCCTGCCTTCTCAGCTATTCACCCAGAGTTTTATGTATCTATTTATAATAATATATTCCAGATGGGTCAAATGTGCTTTGGTATGAGTTGGTTCAGTTGGATTAGAGATTGGCTTTTGTAGAGGAGCTTGTGTTTATTTTGGCTAGAGATGTCAGACAATTGCACTCCAGGGATATTCCAGTAGTTAAGATTCAATGGCATCATTGTCCAATGAAGATGACTACATGGGAGATCGAGCATGATATGTGGCCCCAGTATCCCTATTTGTTTGAGCCTTCAGGTATTTCCTTATACTTTACTTTTGCGGACAAAAGTCCTTTTTGTAGTGGATGTTGAAATGACCCTCACAATTATTTATCTTCATGTTTGGTGTCTACAGCTTTTCTATAACTACCCTAGGTTATTTATGAGTTATTGGGACTAATACTTTGGTTTTCAGGTGGTTCATTTAAGAATACGAGTGATACCAAATATATTGTAGACTACTTTATATTAGGTATAAGATTCTTTAGTTATGCTATATTTATATTTCTTTATAATAGCTTTTACAGTCTATTAATGTTTTAAGCAGAGATAGTGAATCTAGTTATGTTAAAATATTATTATTATATAGTATGTACTTACTGTATAATACTTTTATTTATGAAATGCTTACAAATGTTCCACAATTTTCATTATTTATCTTCTAAAAAATATACTTTAACATTATATTTGATATCCAAAAGAAATCAAGTTATTCAAGTTTTGATTCTAGTTACACTATTCGGAGGCTTCGCAGAGTGATATTTTAGCTTTGGCGTACAGGTAGGCTAGGCTTACCCTATATTTAGATTATGCTTTTTTTCCATAATTATGTATTATTATGATAGTATTGGACAAGTACTTCTAGTTTGCGTACCATTTGATATATGTATTATGCTTTATTTATCTAGTTAAGACCCCATTCTAGTGAATTTTGGTAACTTATCTCTTATTATATTATAGCATCTATTACTTTAGATTGTGTCATTAAGTTACAGAACCTTGAATTCATCCCTTTTTAATCAAGATATGAGAATGGTTATTTAAAGGTATATTTAGTTGCGGTTTAGGTTCAACAAATACTTTATTTTTGTCATTGATTGTGAATTTTGGTACTACTTTGGCATTGGTTATAGTATGGTTTGAATTTTAATTTTTTCAGTTGGTTACGGTTACTATGAATTATATTTCGAATTCAACATCTGGTCATGATGATTTAGGAGTTCTGGTACTGATTACTGTTGTTCCGGGAGTTATGGTTCCTTCGAGTTCCGATTTTAGTCCAATATCTGATTATGATCTCTATTGTATATCATATATGTGGCCTCTCATTATGACCTACTTTTTTAAATTTGAATTCAACATGTGGCCTCTTGTTATTATCCACCACTACCGGTTTAAGACCAGCGTCTAGCCTCTCGCTACTACCCATTGGTGCCGATTCAAGCTTGGTGCATATCTAGATGACTACTATTATTTATTGGGATGGGCTAAGTTATAATTTATTTATGTTTATTTTCATTAGTTACTTCTTGGGTGTCCCATTGTCTTATGGGGGCATAGTTGGCTTAATTGTCTTCTAGAGTATGCCTAGCGGGCTTATGAGGCCTAGTTAGGTTATGTTTGGTTTGCCTTTTATTATTCCGTCATTTATATTTTTGTATCACTTTACTTATTGCTATATCACATTTGAGTAGCATTGTTTGCTCTTTCAGTCCCCATTTACTGTTGACTTAGATTACACCCTTGCATTTTAGTAATACTTTTTCTTGTACTAAGCTCAGTTGGCCGATGATTCCTACTAAGTATCCGTTGTTTTGGTACTCATACTAAACTTCTACATCTTCTCCCTATTGCAGACTTGAATACTATCAGTCTGCATTGACGTGATTTCTACTTTGCAATACTCATTCGGAGCAGGGTGAGTTTCCTTTCTTCTGAGACTAATCCTCCTCTATCTATTTTTGTATAGTTTTTTGCACTTGAGACAATTTGTTTATATTATGTATATTTGGCATTTTATCTTTATAGTACTCTGGGTATCTTTTAGTAGTGGCTCTAGTACCGACCTTAACAAGTCTTAGGAGGGATTCATTTGTATATATCAGTCCTTTTCCTTCTCGCATTTAGATATATTTTATATGATTCTTTTTTTTTGCGTTTATTATTACTATTGTTATAATTATATTTAGTCCTTTCTGGTTTCTTCCTATTAGCCCATTACCTATTATTCTGGGCTAAGGCTAGGCTTGCCTACCGGTGAGATAATGTAGATACCATCATGATATAAGAAATTAGACCATGGCAGCTTGTTATTAGAGCCTAGGTTTCATTGGTACTATAGGTATTGGTGCGGATGTTCAATATGGTCTTGCAGATTGGTATAAAGACGTTTATATCCTATCTTCGGGAGGCTATAGAGCGCTTTTAGGGGAATATCTCATTTTCTTGATCCATTTCAGTGTATTAGATCTAAGTTGGTTTTTAATCTTTATTGGTTCACTCTTTACACTGATGACTAGGACGCAAGGTGCGGGAGCCGGGGGTTAAGACCCTAATCTCGATGCTAGAATTCTAGTTAGGGGTTGAGATCAACCTAAAAGTCAGCGGCGAGATAGCATAGTAGTCCCAATTAGAGATTAGGCTAGGGATCTATCACCTAATCCTATTATAACTCTTACGACTGAGAGAGCTCCAGATATTCTGCCACAGCAGCAACTGGGCCTAGGGGCAGCCCAAGCTCCACCCAGTTTTATATGTTCTTCGGTTCTTCGTGATGCCTTTGTACAATTATTAGGATTAGCTGGCGGTCCACTAGCTGTGGGACCTCAGCCAGTAAAATATGCTGGTGTTAATTTTGGGGAACAATAATAGTGGCGCCTAGGGTAGAGGGTTTGCCAGAAGCAATAGTCCTGCTATTTATAGTAGCCCATCCAGTTATGTCTTTAGAGGAGCAGAAGATGTTGGGCTAATTTTTTAGATTAACTCCACCCAGGTTTGTCAGGACCCCAGCAGAGGATACTTTTGTATTTCTATCCATTTATGAGGAGGGGTTACAAAATTTAGGGTTGGCTGAATCTCGAGGAGTACACTTTGTTGCTTATCAGCAAGACATGACAACAAGGAGATGGAGTGGTTATCTTTATTCTCAACCAGTTGGAACTCCACCAGTGACTTGGACTTAGTTCTTTGAGGCTTTCTTGGGGAAGTATATGCCTCACAACATGCGCGAGCATCTTCGATATGAAGTTTCTTCTTTGAAACTGAGTTTTACGTATATGGATAAGTATGGGAAAGACTCCATGAGTTAGCCGAACATGCCACTTTGATTCTGCTTATGGAGTATGAGTCTATTCTATGCTTTGTCAGGGGATTGATATTATTTGTTCGTAGGGATACACAGAGTTTGGTGAATTAAGGGAAGTCTTTTTCTATAGCTGAGCATGTTTATTCAATATAGGAGATGGATTATGAGGCTCAATAGAGCTATGATAAGAGACCTCATTACTACGGTAGTTACAGTAGGAGCCACAATTGTTTATAGTTCATAGGCCGATGGTTTTATGCTAGGTACCCCTAACAACAACCTTTTCAGTATCAGGGTAAGCCTAGTCGTCCAGTTCAAGCATTGCTTTTGATATAAGACAGGGTTCAACCCAGTTATATCATTTTTTATGGTCATAGTAGTAGTCAGCCATAGAAGGGTATTTAGTCAGGATAGTGGAGTTGGGGTGGTTATTTCGGATTCGCCAGACTTTCTAGATAGAGTAGGGTACTTGGGGCATGTAATGACTGTGGGTTTATTGGTCACTTCACCAACAAGTGGACCTAGTGTAGGATGATTGAGCCTTTAATTCGGACTTTACAACCAATCAGATTAGTGCCCTCTCTAAGTAGGGGTAGTGCATAGGGTCATGGTGGTGGTCCTTAGGTTCTAAGGGTAGTCCTCAAGAAGGTAGGATATATGGTCGGAAAGGCACCCAGTCTAGTAAAACAGGGTTATTTTTATGTTGTACCAGGTAGATCAGAGGTTGAGGCTTTGTATTATGTGATTACACATATGATTTTCGTATGCCATCAGTAGACTTCTTCGTTGTTTTATGTCGGTAACATATTTTCATATGTTTTTTCTTATTTTGCATCGCTGCTGGGTTTATGTTCGGAGTCCTTATTTGTGCCATTGCATATAGCTACCCCTGTAGGTGATTCTTTAGTAGTGGATTGGGTATATAGATCTTATTTAGGGACTATTTAGGAGTTTGATACTCAGATTTATCTCATTGTCCTAGATATGGTAGATTTTAATGTAATTCTAGGCATAGATTAGCGATCTCTTTATCATGCGGTCTTGTATTAATCTCTAAGACTGTTACCTTAGTATTGGTGTACCCCAGTTGTGTGGAAGGGTTCTTTTAGCAGTATGCCAACAGGGATAATTTCTTACATTTGGGCTAAGAGACTGATATCGAGGGGTTATGATTTATTTCTTGCATATGTTCGGGATGTTAGTGTAGAGAGTCCATCGCTTGAGTCCGTTCCTATTGTTCGTGACCTACGTAGCCTAACTCCTGAGTATGATATAGAGTTTATTATCATAACGTCCCGCAACTACACCTTAGTCGTAACACGATGCTTAGAGTCACGAGTGACCCCAATTCAACCCCTGACCTAACGTAAGTTATGAAAACTGAAGGAAAGTAATAAAATACTAAGAGGAATTCACACTGAAATATCTGATAATTAAAACAATAACAATGGCATCTGAAAATAAATCAAACAGAAAACTTGTTAACTGTCTGACTATCTGAATGCCTATAAACTTGATTAATTAATGGGACAGGTCACCAAATAACTTTGACTAACAGAAACAGCATAAAGTAAAAGTACTGGGGTGAATGACTGATAAAATAACTAGTCCTTAACTGATGAGGATTCACCAATTCTGCAGCTGAGTGGCGTATGAATGCACTAATAGCGGTCTGGGTACTGAGCGTTTGAACCTATATCATGAGATAATATATCACAAAGAAGCATACGCCCAGTACTTTGAATGTACTGAGTATGCGAGATAGGAAACTAACTGGTATGCATAGGTATACTGAGCATATATGTAAAAACATGAAAATAAAATGCAAGACCAAGTATAATGTTAAGTAACTGAGTAACTGAATACTAAACACTTGGTCAAGTAAACCTAATCTGAACATAAACTGAATACTAAATTGGAAACTGCGGGAGCTAACATTAACCAATATGTCCCAATCTGAGCTAATCGGGGTCCAACTTGTAATCCCAGTTGAAAGGGTATCAGTACCATGCCATGGGTACCAGCACTAGTTGTCATGGATCCACCAAACTAATGTCCCAAAGGATTAGGTTGTCATGCCTCTACTGATGGGGGACCGCTTAGGTACTGCTACTAACGGCTCATGCTTAACTGATGGGGGAGCCTCCATCTCTATGTTCACTCAGTGCTTAGTATTACTCCTAACTGAACTGACACTGAGTCATATACTGAAATGATATGCTAAATCATAGTACTCTGAATATATGAAACACGCATAATCTGAAGAAACTCATGAATATATATGATGCACGTTAAAACACCTAGTTAGGTGTTCATAACCCACCAGCTCTGACTAATGAAATTGAACAAGATAGAATTTCACCGACCATGATAAAATGATTTTTCAATTGTAAATCAACAACTCAAAATTCTAAAAAAATGAGGAATGTCCTATTCTTGTACTTGGTAAATCACTAATATTAGGGAAAACACATACTCAAGGTCATACACATAAACTGAGGAGAACTAAAATATTCATATTTGACTTGGAACCTAATTAAAGGAAAGAGGAATTATGTTTGTAATTTAGAGAGTTTTTAGGATTCAGTAGGTGAAAGGGACCCACTAATGAAATCCCATATACCTAAGAGTGGGAGCCATAAAGAAGTTAGTTTGGAACTTGAACTTTCTTTTGATGAACCCTAGCTTGCTCTGAAGAATAACATAATCACTTTATTTTTACTAATAGAAGTGGTTTTGGGATTTATGAAGTGTTATGGTAACTTAGTCCCTCAATAACTTATGTTGGAGTGCCTCAGCGATATGAGTTTGGGGTTAAAAAGATGGGAATTTAGTAAAAGTTCCCTTTTAAAAACATGCAGGAATTCTGGTTCCAGTCATTTTAACTTATCCTATGACTTATCACGGCTGGTCACGAGTCCTTGTCTAAGTCGTAACCTGAGGTCCTGGGATCTGGGGTACTTTTTTCTATGGCTATGAGTCCCCTTCTAATGACTCGTTACGACTGAATACGAGACGTTAGGCAGAGTCGTAGTCTAAGACTCTATTTTTTTGATTCTTTACTATTCAGGTAATGGGTCCACACAATGACTTGTAATGTCTGATAATGAACCGTGTACTGGACTCGCTACCACTGGACTGGGTTTTTTGCTATACACTATTTTGATAACGATTCCATCCTATAGACTCGTAGGGTGGATTCGCTATCACTGGGTTAAAGCTAAGGATCCTTACTATTATGAAGAAGACTCTTTGTAACAACTCATTACGTTTGGTAACGGGTCGTCACGTGAATTGTAGCCACTGACAGCTGACAGATACTTAAGCAAATTATTTTTCATAACTCTTTGCCATGATATCAAATTAATGCGAGACTTGTGGCATTAAACAACTAACTTAATGGACTATATTCTGGGGGGTCTAGAGCTTGAAAACTTGGGATATTACAAGATATCCCCCTTAAGATCATTCGTCCCCAAATGAAACTAACTAAGTTGAAGCATGTGGGGAAAACTGAGGTTTTGCACTAAAAACTTACAAGCTGAAACATGAGTAAATATATGAATTAGAGAGATGATGCATGGGCTGAAATGAACTCATGAATGTATGCTATAATATGAGGGTTTAGCTGGATGGATTGAGAAAGAAATGATAGAATTAATTAATCAAGGAAACTATAAACTCGAGTTAAAATTTTATTCGAAGAGAAAAGATAGGGGTACTTGGCTCGTATATCAGCCTTTTCTTCCTAAGTAGCTCCCTCAACTGACTGATTCCTCCAAAAAAATATTACCAAGGCAACCTCTTTATTTCTCAACCTTCGAATTTGATGGTCAAGGATCTAAACTGGAACCTCTTCATAAGAGAGGATACTTTCCATACCAATCTTTTTAATTGGTAGTATTGATTCTAGGTCTCCAATGCACTTTTTCAACAAGGAGACGTGAAATATTGGGTGCAAAAACGCTAACTCTGCAAGCACCTCTAACTCATAGAATACCTTCCCATGATGGCTAAAGATCTTGTGAGGACCAATATAACAGGGACTGAGCTTCCCGTTTTTACCAAACCTCTTGACCCCTTTCATGGGTGAAATCCTCAAATAGATAAAGTCACCAACCTCAACTCAAACTCCCTTCTTCTCACACCTGCATAGGATTTTTGACAGCTCTAGGCTATTTTCAGCCTCTCTCAAATCAATTGAACCTTTTTCATTGACTCATTTACTGAATCTGGACTTATCAAAGTGACTTCTCCAACCTCGAACCAACCAATAGGGGACTTACACTGTCTACCATAGAGAGTCGAAAATGGAGCCATCTGGATACTGAAGTGATAACTTTTATTTTAAGAAAATTCAATCAAAGGTAAGTGATCATCCTAAATAACCTTGAAATCAATTACACACTTTCTCAACATTTTCTCTAATTTCTGAAGGGTCCTTTCTGCCTAACCATCTATCTGTGGGCAAAAAGTTGTACTGAGATGAACTTGTGTACCAAGACTTTTTTTAAAAGTCTTCCAAAAATGGGTGGTGAACTGGGTACCTCTGTCTGAAATAATGGTGATAGGGACTCTATTTAACTTTACCAACTCCCTCAGATATAGTTTAGCATAATTTTTTACTGAGTCTAAAGTATTAACTATTAATAAATAGGCTGAATTGGTCATCTGATCCATAATTATTCAAATAGAATCATGTTGATAACGAGTATGAGGTAATCCTCTAACAAAGTCCATATTCACCACATCCCACTTCCAAGTAGGGATGCTGAATTCCTGAAGAGTACCACTAGGCCTTTGGTGCTCATCCTTAACCTGTTAACAATTTAGACATTTAGCCACAAATTTTGCAATATCTTTCTTCATACCATTCCACCAATAGACTTTCCAAAAATTATGATACATCTTAGTGGCTCCTGCGTGAATAGAATATTGGGAACCATAAGCTTCTACTAACATCCGCTACCTTAGATCATCTGCATCTAGAACAAACAGCCTACCCTAACTATAAAGAACACCATCACCCCTTGGGAAAAAACGTCAACCTTCTGGTCCTGAACTACCTCTTTAACTTAAGAAACATGGGATCACTATCTTGCTTTACTTTCACCTCAGTAACCCATAAATATACCAAACCATTCTGAACCCATACGCTACCCTCGGCCAAATCAACCAACCGAACACCCAATCTAGAAAGTTGATGAACCTCATAAACTAAATTCTTCTTTTTATTTTTAACGTGGGCAACACTCCCTATTGAAAATTTACTAAGTGAATATGCTACAACATTGTCCTTTCCCGGGTGATACAACACACTCTATCATAATCCTTCAATAATTCTAGCTACCTCTTTTGATAAAAATTTAGGTCTTTCTGGCTGAAATTGTATTACAGGCTCTTATGGTTAATAAATACATCAACATGGACCCTATAAAGATAATACCTCCAATTTTTAAGGCAAAAATAACTATTTCTAACACAAGATCATAGAGTGGGTAGTTCTTCTTATGAGGTTTGAGATATCTAGAGGCATATGCTATAACTCTGCCTTGTTGTATCAATACGCAACCCAGGCTAACTCTGGAAGCATCATAATACACTATGAAATCATCTGAACCCTCTGGTAGAGTCAAAGCTGGAGCAAAAGTGAGTCAAGTCTTTAAGTCCTGAAAACTCCTTTCAAAAGAATCAAATCATTGAAATTTGACCTTCTTCTGAGTCAGTATGGACATGGGGGAAGTAATAGTACCTCAACAAATCATTTGTAGTAACCAGCTAGAACCAGGAAGCTCCTGATATTTGATAGAGAGATGGGTTAAGTCAAGTTTCTTACTGCCTTGGTCTTTTGGGGATCAACTTAAATGCCATCGCCGGAAATAATATGACCAAAGAAAGCTACTAATTTCAACTAGAATTCACACTTACTGAACTTAGCAAATAACTGGTGATGCGTCTATAAAATAATCCTTAAATGGTTTGTGTGCCCACCCTCACTATGAGAATAGACGAGAATGTCGTCTATGAAGACCATGATTAATATGTCCAAGTACTGATGAACACCATGTTTATCAAGTTCATAATCATTTCTTAGTCTAAAAGATATAACAACAAATTTGAAGTGAACATATCGAGTTTTAAAGGTTGTCTTTGGAATGTCACACTCTCTAACTCTAAGTTGATAATAGTAGGATCTGATGTCTATCTTAGAAAAATAATTTGCACCCTGAATTTGGTCGAACAAGTCATTAATCCTGGGGATGGGATATTTGTTCTTAATTATGGCTTTGTTCAACTGATGGTAGTTGATGCACATTTTAAGAGAACTATCTTTTTTACGCACGAGAAGGACTGTATAATACCACAAATTTTGGTCAATATAAGATTTTTAAAATTTTATCCTCACTGCTCAAAATAAGACTCTCCATATGAGTGGTTGGGAGCTTTGAAGGGTCTTAAGAACTCTCATAGCCTGGCCAGTGTGTTGGACTGGAGTTTCTACTATGATAACAACTAGGGGATATGAGTTGTAAGGACTCAAAATGAGTCATATGGTGTCTTCTGTAGGCTAACCAGTGTGATGCCCAATTGTTTCTACTTTGACAATGACCGTACCATGAGAGTCGTTATGACTGAGTATGAGTCATATGGTACAACTCATATCCAAGTTAGTTGGTGATCATGGACACTCTCTAGAAAATGAGTGGGACCTTACGAGTTGTAAGGTGAACATTTGAGTCGTTAGGTCACTCGTAGCGACTAGGCAACCAATTTTTAGTCTTTTCATTAAGGGTTTTCTGGTTAATTCCCTTTTTCTCTTACTTAGACCCCATGACCATAAAACACTCAAGGGGCTAATTTCTTATTCATAACATAATAAAAAACACTCTAAACTCTCCAAGTTCAAGATACTTAGTGTTGTCAAGAAGTTGGTTATCTAAGGGCTTAAGGGTTAATTTCTCTTCATAAATCGTGGTATTCCAGGTATGTTACTCTTCCTCAATTTTCAATTTTGAATGCTAAGTCAATGAAAATTAATAATCAATCAAAATATAATGATAGAACAAGATATGATATTAAAATACTACTAATAGTACTGAGAAAAGTATAGATGCACTAAGAAATAAAGGTAAAAATCAATGTTTCCATTGGCATTTCATCGGAGGAGATAATGCAAGGCTCATCTTATCTAGTCAGAGTGGCATCGTCGGCTAAATCTGATCGGGGTTTGTTGTTATCGATTTTGCTCTGTGTTTTTGTTGTTCTATTGTCATCATTAATGATTGTTCTCTATAGGTTGTTATCTAGTGCTGTGGTGGTGGCTAGAAGACAGTAATGGTGAGAGTCCCCCTCAGTAAATGGGTGAAAGGGTCAGTGGGGGTAGTTTAGCATTATTAGAGTTATGTTGTTGCAGGTAGTTTATTTGTTAAACAACACTGTGATTGGTGGAATAGTGATGTGAATAAACCAAGTGAGGTGGTGTTTTTGTTTGAGTTGGACAGAGGTATTAAAGTGATGGGGTTTCATCGGTAATGGAGGAATGGAGAGAAAAAGAAATGAAGATGGAGAGAGTGATATTGTATGGTGTTTTCTTCATTGGAAAAGTGGTTGGTTTGGTAGTTTGTAGGCTGCTTGATGGTGAAGTTGATTAGAACAGTGGTTGTGTGGTGGTGGTGAGTCACCGGAAAAAATATTGAAAAAAGAAAATCATTTGAGTGATTTTTTTTTACCAAATTTAGATATTTCCACCACCCGTAATAGTGAAGAGACCGGATTAGTCTTATCGAGAAAATAAAATCACTTAAGTGCAAAACCATGCTCTAATAACCTTAATTCTGAAAAATAATATGCTATTCAAAATCATGAGTTATCCAAAACAATAACTATTTGATCTTATCTGAAGCTATAGATATTAAACTTAGCTGTGCAAAATTATCTTCTTCGTCTTATATGAATTAATGGATTGAGATAAAAATAAATTAACAAATATCTTTAGTGAAAATAAGAATATGATTTGAGTTAAATAATTGAAGATTTAACAAAACTCAAACAACATTCATTTATAGAATGACTGTGTAAAAAATCAGTGATGGTCAATTATTAAATTAAAATAGTAATAGTTTGATAAATATCCTAAAATTTTCAAAAATAGAGTAATTATCAATAACATGCGTTAAAATTGTACTAAACATGTAAAAACTAATTTTATGCTTTAACAAATAAGTAGGACAATTAAAAATATCGGGCCAAAAGTAAGTATCAACAATGCCTATTGAGTACAAGTGGATTATACTCATTCCTATTTTCTATCCCCTTTTGGTGCAGATTGTGAAACAAGTATTATCCACAGACAATGGCCATGCATATTTAGAGTTATTGAAGCCATGGTGAGCTCCTCTTCAGAGCTTGTTTTGGCTCCATCTACCTACTTATGTCTTTATTTTATTTCATAGACAGATACTTTATGTTATAGCATTTTGATTTCTGTTTGGAGACCTGTGTATTAAATGATCCTAATTCTTGAAACTTTTGAGATGTATTTTTAGATATTGAGTCGATATTGTTGTTGATTTTACTTTATTCTAAAGTATTGACTTTTTATTTGATTATTTCTCTCTTATATTTTTTTATTCACTCTTGAGTTGGGTTTATCTAACAATGCAGGATGGAGGTAGGTGCCATCATGATCTTAGAATTTTTATTTCATGACAGGTGTACCATGTAAGACCAACTAATATCCCAATAGATCCAACCCACAAGTATATTATTGATATATAAGGGAACCCATACCCATCTATATGTATGAGTGTAAAATCAACACTTAATCATCAATACAGTTAATCATCTTACAAGAATAGTCTTATTGCTACCTTGATCACTACAACACATTTTGTATATTATATGAGTAAGTAAATAGTCCAACATATGTAAAAGAATGCGTATAAATTACAAAATAAAATTCATACATACATACTAAGGGAACTAATGCTTGCCGAATAGTCATGACCTTCAACAGACCAACTCCGTTCATGTACCATACCGACGTGGTACCCGACCCTTCGAACATAAAAAAAAGTAATTCATACCGATATTGCATTCAATCATCTCAATATCATAACAACATGAAATGCAATCAATATCACATCGAGATATATCACAGTACACCAACAACTCAAGTACAAAAACTATGGTCAATAAGACTTAGGCAATTTCATACCATATATCTCATGTATACAATAATGTCAACCAAGCTTACCCATCACAAGTATGCCTGAAAGTCTATTCACAAATACTCAACTTACGAATAAGCATAAAGTCTAAATTAAGTTTACAACAACAATAAACATACCTAAGTCCATTAATCACCAAATCCTGTTTAATGCATACCAAGTTAAGTATGACTTATCATAATATAACGATTCTCACGTATAATAATACCATGAGGTTCATCATTGTCACTTTATTGACCAATTTATCGCGCATTCATTATTATAAGACCTTACAAGCTTATCTTTACCTACTTACTCTGTCCTCACTTCCTTCTAACACTTTTATAAAATGACCCCTTAGACATTTTGAGTCATGACACCACATTCCTTTATTATGACCAAACCTTAATAAGTACTGGTGTAGTGAAAATCACATGATTCTGACACATATGTATCAATCTCACCCCTCATCTAGGTAATTAGGCAATTCTCATAACTATGCAATCACGTCCTTACCCTATCATCACTCAACTAACCTAATTCACATAGCAATTCATCAAGCTTATTAAATAATTACATGAACCCTTCAATGAAACTCACATATAAGACATTAGCAAATTAAGCATTTTTTTGTGTGCAATTTTCATATTATTATCCATCCAAACTCCTTGACCCTAGGCATAAACATGCACTCTCCCATAAAAACTATATCCTTATATTTTACCTTACCATAATCTACTATTCTTAAACCTTAACCTACCTCGACGCCGAGCTGCTATATGTCAAGCTTGTCAAGCAGTGTTCTTTGATCTCGGGGTAAGAATTTGATGAAGGAATCATAAGGAAGAGATGGGAATCGAGCACTTGAGAGCCTTGCCTCTCCGTTCTAGTAGTTTTTGGCTTAGAATTAGCCATAAGGAATTTTAGGAGGAGTAAACTATGTTAGAGCAAAAACTGAAAAAAAAAAAAAAAAAAGGTTTAAACCCCGCCAGAGCTACTACCTAGGCACCGCTACAGTGGCCTAGGACTCGCTACGTCAGTCCTGTTGTAGCGCCCAAGTGATCACTATAGCGACCCTTAGGCCATAAGCCTGCCCCCTTTTTTTTTTGTTCCCAAAATTTTTCATCGTGCACCACCCCTCGACTCAACCTTGACTTGATATAGAATTTGGATTCGAGTATTTTTAGTCGCGAAAAGTTAATAACGACGGGACAGGTCATTACATGTCTGTTCATATTCATACAAAGTTAAAAGTGATAATTTAAAATAGGGATAATTACATAACTTAGCCAATATTGACTCCTAATTACCTTATTTAGCCTAGTTTCAATTAATTACAATTCATAAGCTTCTCTTGCCTATTAATTTTTCATAATTACAATTCATAGTCTCTCTCATGTATTTTTTTTCTCTACTTTTTATCACTTTCTTTTTTTTTTTACTTTTTCAGTTTTTTCCTTCTTCTTTTTCTTTTCCTTTATTTTCATTTTCTCTTTCTTTTCTTTTTTTCAATTTTT
Organism: Capsicum annuum; assembly: GCF_002878395.1. Classification (NCBI taxonomy): domain Eukaryota; kingdom Viridiplantae; phylum Streptophyta; class Magnoliopsida; order Solanales; family Solanaceae; genus Capsicum; species Capsicum annuum. The sequence continues at coordinate 109,209,234 of NC_061114.1, forward strand.
TCGTTTTCTTTTTTTTCTCCTTTTTTTGTTTTTCTCTATTTTCTAATACTCTTTTTTTTTCAGTTTTTTCTTTATTTTTTCTTTTCCTTTTTTTTGTTTTCTCTTTCTTCTTCCTTTTTTTTTCAATTTTTTCTTTTTCGTTGTCTTTTTTTCATTTTGTCTTTCCTTTTTTTTTCTTTTCCTTTTTTTGTTTTCTCTTTCTTTTCTTTTTTAAATTTTTTTGTTTTCTTTTTTTTTTCTTTTGTATTTTTTCTTTTTCTTTTTTTCCTCTTCTTATTTTTCTCCTTTTTTTGTTTTTTTTTTCTCTATTTTCTATTACTTTTTATTTTTAGTTTTTTTCTTCATTTTTTATTTTTCTTTTTTGTTTTCTCTTTCTTCTTTATTTTTTTCATTATTTTATTTTTCATTGTCATTTTTTTTCTTTTTCTTCTTTTCTTTTTTATTTTTTATCCTTTTTTTCTTCTCTCTATTTTCTATTACTCTCCTTTTTTATATATATATATTTTTCTCACATTTTTTCTCCTTTTTTTTCATTTTTTTCTTCTTTTTATTTGTGTGAACTAGAAAATATAAATACAAGTGTGGACTATAAAATATAAATACAGAGGTGAATTATAACATACAAATACAAGTGAGAACTATAAAATACAAATACAAATGTAAACTATAACATATAGATACAAGTGTGAAATATCATTTGTATTTTTTAATTATTGAAAAGGACGATTGATTTTTTTTTTACGAATATTTATTTGTATTTATTTATATGAGTTATATTTATTATAAATACAATTCAAATTTTTATCAAAATAAAATATGTATTTGTATTTTTAAAATCATTAACTTCATTTGTTTGTAATTGTATTTGTATCAAGTGATATTTATTTATTTACAAATACGAATAAGAATTTTGATATACAAATATAAAATGGTACATTTGTATCAAATGATACATTGCATATTTATATATTTTAGAATCAAGAAAATACAATTAATGCATTTACTTGTTTGTATACAAATATAAATGATAAACTATACATAATCACGGCTAAATAAAACATGCAATCAACTTACAAATACAAATACAAATACAAAATAATTCTTTAAAAATAAAAAGACATCGACAAAAATAGAATACAAATACAAATATAATCTAAATATGCAAATATAATAAAATCATAATGCAAATATAATCCAATATAATACACAGTCAATTATAAAATACAAATACAAAATAGTTCTTTAAAATACAAGTGTGAATTATATAAAATATAAATGATGGTGCGAACTAAAAATACAAGTGCGAACTATAAAATATAAATATAAACGCAAACTATAAAATACAAATACAAGCACGAACTTTAAAATATAAACACAAATATAGTTGTATCAATGAATACAAAAATATAAATGACGGTGTGACTACAAATAGATAAACAATTATGGTATTGACGTTATCATCAATGACTTGTGCTCGAGTAGTTATATTTTTTAAAAATACAAAAAATATAAAATAGAACAAAAAAATGATAAAGAAAATATGTATAAAAAAAATAAAAAATAAAAAGAAAGAGAGATAGAAGAGAGAAACAAAAAAACGAAAAAAATAAAAATAGGAAAAATTTGAAAAAAGAAGAAGAAAAAACGAGAAAAACACGAAAAAGAAGAAATATAAAAAAAATAAAAAGAAAAAAAATAGTATTTTTGGCAAGACTAAATATGTAGTGTATTTATATTTTTATAAATACAGACCATTAAGTAAAAATGAATACAACGGCTGTGAATCGAATACACAAACTAAATGGTACTGTACTTATATTTTATGTGAATATAGACTATTGATAAAATCGAATACAGCGGGAGTAAATTGAATACATCGGTTATAAATGATAATTATATAAAATATGACTATGAAAGGTGAGTTTTTCAGTAAAATGTAGCTATTTTGAATGATCCCCAATATGCAACAAAGATCTTGATCTAGGGTGGATTCTAGTTATAAAATTTCTCGAAAAAAAAGTTCAAATGTATCATTCAACTTGCAACTGTTGTTTAAAATTGCTCCCAAGTAGGACCTCCGATGGGATTAGGGGTACAAACGAGACTTTTGCCTCATGACGAGTGAACTATTAGGTCAAAAATTTAGCATTTAAGGTCAAGAGTATGACCTAGTGCTTAATGAAATGTGAAGAAAATTATTTAATCTCAGGTTCAAATTTTAATTTTATATATATATATACATATATATATACTAGTGTAATCGCACGTGCCTCACACGTGTAACATTTGATTAGTAAAAAATAAATGATTTTGTATATTGTGGAGATTTTTGGTGAAATGTAAAAATTTCAAATTACTTTTCAAAGATGTTTCACACTTTAATATAATAACGTAAACATAAGCATATATTTTAATGTAAGCACATATATACCGCGCCTAATCTGCACCCCCCTACAAATGGTATCAGAGTCTATGCTGTTTAAAGTTACGGAAGTAGTATATATTTGGATTTATTTTATTAAATTATTAATTATGACTGACTTATTTGATAAAACTAAATTTAGATATTCCCCAAATTATTATTTAGATGAATAAAGTACAAAAATTACCAAGATATAAAGAATTAAAGCAAATAATATCTAAAAAACATAAAGAATTAAAAATAAGGATAGAAAGACTACAATATAACATAATTGCTGGAGTTAGTAAAAACTCAATAAATGCATAAAAAGAAGAAATATCAAATTTTGAATCGACAATAGATAGTCTAGAATATACATACCAACAAGATCTATTAGCAATTAAATAAAAAATAAACAAAAAAGAATTTATAATAGATGAAAAAATATATGAAAACCATGAAGGATTAAAAATAAAAATAGTATTTTCTAATCTAGGAAGAAGATATAAGAAAATAGGTGAACATTTATATTTAATGTTATAAAAATAAGAATTAAAATTAGAAGATAAATTGACAGCTATGGTAAGAATAGAAAAAAAAAATGAAGAAATAGAAAGAAAAAAGGAAATAGAAAAAACAAAACAACAAACTACAGAAGAAATACGAAAAATAAAAAAAATTAAAAATAGTAGGATTGCTGAATTAGAAAGAGAACTACAAATGCTAAAAGATTTGTATGAAAAGAGACAGAAAGAAAAAAAAGAAAAAGATAAAGAACAAAAATTATTAAATGAGATAAATCAATTTAAAGAAAAATTAGAAATAAGCAATAAAGAAATAGAAACCAGGGAAGTAGAAATAAATACAATAGATGTTAAAGAAACAGATAATTATGATTCGGAAGATAATGAAACATATACAGAAATTTTAACAAATACAAAAAATTTAGATATCAATGAAAAACAAGAAGTAATTAATGAAGAAAACTTAGAAAATAGAAACACAGAAATAAATACTCTTGATAAAAAAGAAGATGAAAATATAATACCTAGAACATCAGAAATAAGAAAACCTATATATTATAAGAATAAGTTTAAAAGATATAATCTAAAAGATGAATATGATAAATGGACACCAAAACAAATAGTTAATAAAAATTATAACTTTTTAGACTTAGATTGTGTAATAGATACAGAAAAAACAATACAATTATGGATAGGATATATGACCAAACAATTATTAGATAATAATATAAACGTAACAGATGCACCAGAATATATAGAAAGAACACTAATAGGAACAGTGAAATTATGGTTTTCAAATTTAACTGAAAATAGCAAGAAGGTATTAAGAACTGATAAACCAACAGAAGGAACATCATCAACAACTACAACTAAATTAACACCTATAGAATTATTTAAAAAATATGAAATAGCTATAAAAGACGATTTTAGCAGCATGACAACAACAGAAGAAGAAAAAAATGAAGAGAGATACAAATAGGAATTTAATGTTAAAATTAGCAATATGTAATATGTGTTACATAGATGAGTATACTTGCGCATTTAAAGAATATTATTATAAAAGAACATATAATACAGAAGAAAGTAAAGAAATAAGAAAATTATATTTTAATAAATTACCTGAACCATTTAGTTCAAAAATAATAAAAAGTTGGGATGAAGCAAAAATAGTAGATACTTTAGGAGCAAGAATAAAATTTTTACAACAATGGTATAGAAACCTATGTGAAAAATATAGAGAAGAAATAAGAATGAAAAAAAACTTAATAAGAAATTTAGCATGTTGCAAAGATAAAATAGCACCTCAATTTGGATGCAAAGAAAGATATTTTAAGAAAAGAAAAAGACATAAGAAATATAAGAAATATAAAAAATCAAAATATAAATAAAAGAAATCAAGAAAAAGATATTATGTAAAAAATTATAAACATAAAAGATCATATAGGAAAAAGAAATCTATAAAAGAATGTACTTGTTATAATTGCGAAAAATGAAGGACATTTAGCTAGAGATTGTAAATTACCTAAAAACCCAAAAAATAAACAAATATCAGAAATAAAAATAAAAAATACAGAATATATGCAGATAGATTATATAGATTACGAATTAGAAAGTGAAGACAGTAAATATGAAATTTCAGAGAATGAAATAGATAATGAAATAGATAGTGAATTAGATGAATTAAATGACTAAAGAAGATATAAAAATAATAACAAAGGAAGAATATTTAAGTGAAGAAGGAACAAATCAAAAAATAATATTTGATAGTCATATATTTGATGAAATAAAAGGAAAATAATTAGATTTAAGTGTAGAAAAAATATTTAAAATACCAATAATAAAAAACATATTTAGTAAAAGAATAGAAGAATACTACGTAGTAATCCAAAAAGAACATGTAATAGATTGTAGATATGCAAAAGGTAAAGCTAGTATACCACTAGTAACAAAAAAGATAATTAATAAAGAAATAATCGATGTACAAATTAGAGACCCAATAAAATACGTACACCTAGGAGGTACAAAGATGTTAATAAAAGCATGTTTCAGAGAAGGAATAGATACACTAATAGAATTATACCTAGCAGATGACGGAATTATAAAACCTATAGAAAAAAGTATAATAACTGTCATAAAAGGAAATTTAATATACCAAAAATTTAAATTTATAATAAGTGAAAATGATTCAGTAGCAATAACAGATAAAAATATAGATAAATCATTAGTATTAGATTGGAAAATATCAGAAATAGAACTAACCCCAGGAAGTAAAATATTTACAGCAAGATGTAAAAATCTATATGTATTAACAACAAAACATAAAATAACGGGAAAAAATAAAATTAACAAAATACAAATAGAAAGTCCTTTCGTACAATTAGTAAAACAATTGATAATAATGATTATAGTTATAGAGACATAGATATAGAAGAAAATTTAGAAATAATAAATGATAGAATAAGCACAACAAAAAGAATAGCTTATGAAAAACCAGAATCATTAAGTTCATCAAAAAGAACAAGTTATGAAACAAGTTCAACAACTAATTTAAACCAATATTACATAACAAGAACAATAAATGAAAAAGAATATTTAATACTCTTAAATATAAGACAAGAAGAAAATTATATAGCAAGATATCTAATAAAAAATAAGGAAATAAAATCTGACAATAATATATGCCCAAATCTACTAAGAAGCTTAATAAACACTAAAAATATAGTAGAAAAATAAATAACAATAGGAGTTAGAAAAATAAAAATAGAATTTGAAATAAAGGAAGAAATGCAAAAAGCAGACATAATATTAGGAATAAAATGGCTAGAACAAGTAAAACCATATAATATAGAGCATACACAATTAACTATAACATATAATAGAGAGAAATTATTCTTAAGAAGAGCTTTAACGTGATATGAAAATATATGTGTTAATGAAGATAGTAGTAGAAGGGTATTACAGTAGATACGATACGCCTATGATAGATACAGGAGCAGAAGCTAATTTATGTAGATATAATTGTTTACCAAAAAGTAAATGGGATAAATTAAAGACACTAATAATAGTTAAAGAATTTAATAACGAAGGAAGCTTAATTACTTATAAAGCTAAGAATGTAAAAACACAAGTATGGGATAAAATATTAACAATAGAAGAAATCTATAATTATGAGCTAACATCAAAAGATATACTTTTAGGAATGCCATTTTTAGATAAATTATACCCACATATAATAACTAGAACGGATTGGTGGTTTACAACCCCATGTAAACAGAAAGTAAGAGCAAAAAAAGTTACTAATAAAATAAGAAAGAAAACTGATTGGATAGAAGGAAGTGAAAAAATTACACAAAAATTAGAAAATATAAAAAATACTGAAGATACAATAGAATTGGTCGTATTTTCAATAAATAAAAAGGAAATAACTATATTTTCAATAAGTAAGATAGAAATAATTAAGAAAAATTAGAACAATTATATAGTGAAGATCCATTAAAAGGATAGGAAAAACATAAAACCACTATAAAAATTGAATTAATATATAAAAATAGCATAATAACTCAAAAACCATTAACATATAATTTTGACGATTTAAAAGAATTTAAAATGCACATAGAAGAATTATTAGAAAAACAATACATACAAAAAAGTAATAGTAAACATAATAGCCCAGCATTTATAGTAAATAAACATAGTGAACAAAAAAGTGGAAAAAGTAGAATGGTTATTGATTATAGAAATTTAAATGCAAAAACTATGACATATAATTACCCAATACCAAATAAGATACTAAAAATAAGACAAATACAAGGATATAATTACTTTAGTAAATTTGATTGTAAATCAGGATTTTACCATTTAAAGTTAGAAGAAGAATCTAAGGAATTAACCGCATTTACGGTACCACAAGGATTTTATGAATGGAATGTACTACCATTTGGATATAAAAATGCACCAGGTAGATATCAACATTTTATGGATAGTTATTTTAAACTATTGCCTAATTGTCTAGTATATATAGATGATATACTATTGTATACAAAGACCAAAGAAGAACATTTAAAATTATTAGAACAATTTATGGATATAATAGAAAAATCGGGAATAAGTTTAAGTGAAAATAAAGTTGAAATTATAAAAAATCAGATAGAATTTTTAGGAATACAAATAGATAAAAGTGAAGTAAAAATGCCACAACATATAGTACAAAAAATAATAAATTCAATAGAAGAATTAGATACAAAAAAGAAATTACAATCATTTTTAGGATTAGTAAACCAAGTAAGAGAATATATACCAAAATTAGCAGAAAATCTAAAGCCCTTACAGAAAAAAATAAAAAAGGATGTAGAATATAATTATAACGAAGAAGATAAAAAACAAGTTCAGAAAATAAAAATACTTTGTAAAGAATTACCAAAATTACAATTTCCAGATGAAAATAGAAAATTTATATATATAGTAGAAGCAGATGCTAGTGAATGTAGTTATGGATGAGTACTTAAATATAGATATGAAGAAGAAAAATTAGAACACCATTGTAGATACTACTCAGGTACGTTTAATGAAACAGAAATAAAATGGGAAATAAATAGAAAAAAATTATGCTCATTATATAAATGTTTATTAGCATTTGAGCCATATATTGTATATAACAAGTTTATTGTACGAACAGATAATACACGGGTACATTGGTGGCTAACAAAGAAAATACAAAATTCAGTTACAACAAAAGAGATTCGGAGAATAGTCTTGAATATATTAAATTTCACATTTATAATTGAAGTAATTAGTACTAACAAAAATGTTAGTGCAAATTACATATCAAGACAAAGCTACACAGACTGATATAATAGAAGAGGATACTCTAGAAAAGATATTCAACACCCTAACTACGCTTTCAATGAAAGTGGACAGTATGGGTAATGAAATAGAAAAGCTAAAGACTAATGAAGTTAAACTGAAGTGTATAGCTACAAATCAACTAACTCAGCAGTGTGCAGAGCTATGTCGATCGGAAGACATTAAAATTCCAGAGATAGAAGGAGACGTTGGGACACTCCATAAAACCTATAACATTTATCAATCTACTTCTGCAGGTACAAGCAAAGGAGTTAGGAAAAACACAAATATGAACCTAAACAGGCTATTTGATAAACCATTTATTCCAAATACACCAAAAGATCCTATGTTCATACCCCCACAAATTACCACATATCGAGATAGTTTAAACCAAGACAAAAAGACCTACAACTATACAACCCGAACATACATAAAAAATATTTACAAAATACAAACCTTCTTAAATACCAACCCCAGAGCTATAAACATCCAAGAAGCACATACGAATTATATAACCCAAAAGCTAACCGGATACAATAAGCTAATTGTTTTACCCAAAACCAAACCAAGTCTAGTTAAAACCTGTTACGAATATGGACTACTTAGTACAATATATACCCAAGATGGAAATGAAATATCCAATATATCGGAAATATATGATTCATTTAACATTTTTAAAAGAATAACCAAAGGTAACCTATTTTTTATAAAATTTTACACGGCACCAGCAGAGATATTGTATGATGAAGTTAAATCACCTATACAAGTTGTAAAAATAGGAATGACCCGAGATATAATTATACCAGAAGGTATTATTCCACAACCAGAAATACCTAGAATTGAGATACCAAATTTTTATGCAAATAAGAGAATTATCGGACTATCCATAATTCTTCAAGAGTTAGTAAACACTTATCGCAACAGAAATCCCATATGGAGTTATTATTCAAGAGGTAATGTAATAGTATACTCAAATTCAAAGGAACTACGAGAAGCAGATATGGAAGACGTTAGGCAATGGATCTTGACTTTACTCAATCCAAAGAAAAAACCTATCGCCAGAGCCATTAGAAAAAAATTTATTTCGGAAGAATTATTAACCAGATATTACAAGTTAATTGGACATAAATATCTAGATCATCAATGTTCAAAATGTAATGGAGAAGATAATATTGTCCCAGAAGTTCAACTGGAATAGAAGAAGATAAAAGCGACAGCTGAAAGATGCAAGATATGAACCAATAATGGAGATACAGAGCAATAAAAAGAAGATAAATACGGATAAAGAAAGAAGACAAAGAAAGTAATTCAAGGAGAAAAATAAATATGGAGGATTTAAAATAGCTAGATAGCTTTACGTAAATAACATGTAACTAGCCTTAGGCTTTTTGACCTTTCTTAGTCTTTTTTGGCAAGTAGTGCCATTATTAGATTAGACATTAGCTTTAGGACTTTGTACAAACGTTTTTCTTATTTTTGTAAAGTAGCTGACAGATGTAAAGAAAAACAGTATACGCATTTTCATTTCTAAGAATATAAATAAATGAGCACTTGCTCAGATGAAGGCAAGCCTTCATACATTGAAGAAAAAAATCTCTTGTCCACAACAAAAATTTTGCTTATTTATTAAAAAATAGGTATATTTTAATGGAAAAATCTATGGAGGAACAAAGCTTAGAATTATCAAAACTACTAGAACATATATATTCATTTACTATTATGAATAGCTAAATTCATAAATTCCTAATAATCATGATATGATAAAATAAGTTCATGTTAGTTGCTTTATAGTAGAATTATTCGAAAAATAGCATGTTAAGAAGTTTATTAGCAAAGTAGAAAAGGAGAAAAATCCCTAAGAACTATGTCATCCTAAAGGTGAAATCGGTGAGGCAAGAAGGCCGTGATAGAGGAGTAACCAAAGTAGAGGCGATGTTTAAGGAAAAAGTATCCAGATTACCATGCTAATAGTGATCGAAGAATATGTTATTTAAGAATAATCTAGTATATAGTAATCTAAGGTGATCATATTTTGTTATGTGCATGATTGAAGGGAATATTTTGAAAATAGCAATTTTATGAAAAATGGATAGTTATTTATCTGGCGAAATGGTAGATAAATTTAAAATACTTATTTTATATGTACTTAAGGATATAGAAATAGTGGATATAAGAAAAATTATATTGGAAAAAATATTTGATAGATATTTTATGACTAGAATTAATTATATACCACACTTACCGAACTACTTTTATAAATACTTACATGCCAAACCCATACACTAACTATGATAAATTATGTATATTTAGAATTTTGGAAAAAAGATACGAGAAACATATAATTAGTAGAAAAACAAATAAAAATAAATTTAGACAAATACATGAAAACTAAAGATGTAAAATATATAGAATTCCTTAATGAAAATATTTAAGAATTACTTAGACAAACAACTGAAAAATATTATGAAAAAACATTTAATCCAGCCTAAATGACAGATGATATTAAAAATACTTGTTTTATATATACTTAGAGATATAGAAATTATATACATAAACAAAATAATATGGAAAAAATTACAAGATTATGAAGAGGAAGAATTATTAAACAGTATAGAAAACTTACGCATATATTATGAACAACAATATTATTTAGATTCAGATGGATATTATACAGACTAAAAATGTCAGGATATATTAAGAAAATTAGAGCAAACCAAGAAGACCTACATAAAGAAATTAATTATAGAAAACAAATTAGAGAAATAATGGAAAATCTAATAGAAAAATTAAAATGGATAGACGAAACCTTAAAAAATCTAGAAAAAAGCAAAGATAAAAGTTTAGATAGTTTAAAAAATTCATTAAAAAGAGAACAAGAAGAAATAGTTAGTAGCATAAATAACCTCAAACAAGATATTAAATATAGTACAAATAGAATAGATTATTATACATTTACTTTAGAATAAAATGATAAACTATGAATATCTAAAATATTGGAAACAAGAAATAGAAGAAATAAGATTAACAGAAAACCTTATAAAAACAAATTTAATTGAATACTTTAAAACAAAAGATATAAAATATTTAGAATATTTTAAAAATAATATAGAAGATTTACAAAAACTAAGAGAAAAAATTAAAGAATATTATAGCAAAACATTTAATCAACTACCATTTAATCACCCCCAAAATATGGATATCAGTAAAATTGAATATATTAATAAAATATATGAAAATAAAAAATACAAGAACGAAGAAAAACAGTTAATGAATATTACTACAAAGAATTTAACAATTACATAAATTAATGGATACATCTTACGAAAAGAATAAATCATTAAAAGAAATCGAAACCCAACTATATAGTTTATACCTAGAATACAAAAGGTTACATAATACTAACGAGGATCCTAAAATACTAGATAATTTAATTACGATAGTATCTAATCTAGAATATGAATTAATAAAACATCTTAAGTCAAAAAGATAAAAATGAAAATTATTCCAATCAATAATATTTACAAAATACATTATATAAAAATAAATACATAAGTATTTATTATCTAGTAAATTTATCACACCAAATTTGCACCTCTACAAATCAAAGCCTATGTTGTCTAAATGAACTAATTCGTTATAGTATAATCGAGTTCAAACCGAGCTGACACAACTTCAAAAGATGCAAGAAACAAACAAGATGGTAGACAAAATGCGAACCAACTTATCACATGGTTACCGTACATATCATAACATGGATATGATGTAGATTACACATTTCACCTTTCCTTAAACCATTGCGCATTATATGCCGCCTATTATTATAAGAGACGTTTCTAAAGTCAAATACCCTCCAAAGTCCAAACCACCCTAATCTCATACTCCCAACGTTCTATTTTATCCGTCCTAAATTTTTTAATTTAGTGTCCCATTTTATTTATCCTTTTTAACTTATCAAGACAAGATAATTTTTTTTCATATTTTATCCTTTGCATTAATTTCTTTTTTTTTTTAAATTAAAATGTAAACATCATTTAATAGGGATATTATGGTAAACTAGCCATGTTATTTACTATTTTTCTTAATAGCTGTGACATCCCAATTTGAGACGAATAAAGTGGGACGGAGTGAGTACTAAAATATAAACACCATTAATTACACAATTTATAACTTTGGGATCAGGACAATATTGCAATCCTAATTAAACGATCATTAATTACACAATTTATAACTTTGGGATCAGGACAATATTCCCATATTTCAACTTTAAACTTCTAAACCATCTATTCATTTATAACTTTCTATATTCCTGTGATTAGCACATCTTGCTAACAGTGCCTATTCCATTAAATTTGTAGAAACTGGCCACTTACAGGTTGTTGTACTCAACTGAAGCATTTCTTGCGTTCTTCATGGATCTATAATCAGAAAGAATTCTTGTTTAATCCCATGATCATTCCTGTTCCTTTTTTAATTCCTTGTTTTTGACTTTGTTAATAAAACATGCACATGCATACTCCTGGAATCCATGGTTCATGTCCGTATGTACCTGACGTGGGCTTAGAATTTAAGCTACTTTCGAAATCTGCATCCGAGCTAAGGAAAAACCAAATTATCTATTGTCATGTAGACAAAAATAAATTGTCATATGGACACCCTATGAATAACTATAAATAGGCACCTGGACAATCTTTATATTTTCACTATAACGACCATTAAACAGACAGTCAGAATGGCGAATTTCAAAACCATGACACATACTAGTGTTTCTTTGTTGTTCTTATTGTGTTTATTATGTCCTTGTTTAGCCTACAATGTGGTTAGTTTCGGGGCTAGGGGAGATGGCTGGACAGACTCAACCTCGGCTTTTCTTCGCGCTTGGTCTGCTGCCTGCCGTTCTACTAGCCAACCCAATGTGTATGTTCCAAGGGGAACATATTTGGTAAGGACGTTGAATTTATATGGTCCTTGCCAGAGACGAATGGAATTCCGAATAGATGGTACGCTTGTTGCTCCAGCGAATTATAACGCAATTGGTAATTCTGAGTTCTGGATTATGTTTTATAAGGTAAGTGGTCTTTCAGTTTATGGAGGAACTATTAACGCTAAAGGACATGGTTATTGGTCTTGTCGAAAGGGTGGAAAGTCTTGTCCACAAGGAGCTAGGGTACGTATCCTCTCTTCGTTCCAATTTTAAAAATCTGTTACTTCTTAGTTATTTTTCTCTTTAATGTATCATTAATTCTGATGTGTATAATATAAATCTATATATTGCAGTCAATACAATTTATGTGGTGTAATAATGTACTGCTGAAGGGCTTGACATCGCTCCACAGTCAACGAGTACATGTAGGGATTGGTTACAGCAGCAATGTGAGAGTTGAAAAGGTGAAGATAACAGCCCCAAGTGGAAGCCCAAACACTGATGGCATTCATGTGCAGAACTCAAGGGGGATTACTATTTATGGCAGCATTATCCAGACTGGAGATGACTGCATATCCATTGGCCCTGGCTCTATGAACATGTGGATTGAACAAATTGGATGCGGACCTGGACATGGCATCAGGTAAAATTATGCAACAAAATTATTACTTTAGAAAATATAAGGTTTTGGGATTTCTGTACTTTCTCTCCTTCCAATAGTTGGGCTAACACAGGTTCTTGATACTCCAACAAAAAAAAAAACACTTTTTGAGGATCATATATAACTCAGAAAAGAACTTAAAATCTCTCAAATCTTAAAATGTTTACCCTTTAGTTGTAACAAAGTATAGTGTGGCCAAGTCAGGTGGTCCTTTAGAATCCGTATACTTAATTTTTAGAAGATTTGCCAATTTGAGTTATCACTTATGTATATGAGTCTAATCATAGAATCTTCTGGTATTATGTTAACTCATCTATGAAATTTTATCGTTAAATAGGAGATACATCAATTTCACAGAATAAGTACAAATTCTAGACATAGAACATGACAAGTCAAATGTATTGTGGTACAGTCTTGAACTCAAACTCATAAAGTTCTAATCCTACATCCGTCTCAGGTGAATTTATTCGATAACATGATCTAAAAGTTTAAAGTGGAAGATATCTAGAGGAGATGAATTTATCTATCAATATTGAGATTATTACAATTTCAATACTACAATTTATTAGTAATCCAACAGTCACAATTGCTGTATAAATATGATGTGTTTGTGATAGTCCAATTCTGAAATTTGTTATTTCCAAATATATCATCTTGATTGTTTGTTTTACTCTTGCAGCATAGGAAGTTTGGGAAGTAGTAACAATGAAGCAGGAGTTGCGAACATAACAGTAACAAATTCGGTTTTCACAAAGACGCAGAATGGCGTTAGAATAAAGTCATGGGCAAGACCAAGTGGTGGCTATGCTAGAAATCTCATGTTCACTAACCTTATTATGAGAAATGTTGGGTACCCCATACTCATTGACCAAAACTATTGTCCTCATAATAATTGCCCCCGGCAGGTATATATTATTGACTCATCTCACAACAAATTGTAACTAACTTGTTTCATCTCCAAATACTTTTAAGCAATGAAACAATCAATTTGTAAGAACACAAGCACAATGTATGTAAAATATTATTAGCACACAATTATATTGTTACTTCTTTCTAAATTATTCAATTACAAAGCAAATAAAGAATAATTAGTTAATATTACCAGTCATGTCATTTTGTTTTTTGTCGGAACTTAATTAGAGTTGCTATTTATTGTGGCATGAATGCAGAATTCAGGAGTAAAGGTGAGTCAAGTAACATACAAGAATGTGAAAGGGACATCATCCACACAGCAAGCAATAAAATTTGACTGCAGTTACTCAAATCCATGTACGGGAATCAGATTGCAAGACATAAAGCTTACTCATAATGATCGCTTCAGAAGGCCAGCAGTATCATACTGTAGAAATGCAAGGGGCAGACGTGGAGGCACAGTCATTCCAAGGAGTTGCTTCTAAAACAATACAGATCGAAAATGAACTTCTTGTATGTACTTTTCTTATTCAGTTGAATGTGCAAGTCCAATGCATCTCCAGTCCTCACATCTCCCTGAAAAAGAAAAGAATACAGAACTTTTCTTCTTTGAATGTCATTTTTCTTATATAAAATTATCGATGTGTAGACTTTGTGATGAATTAGAGTTCAAAGTGTATGCTGTTCTCATTCTGGAATATATATACCTTAGAGCAGTCTATTAGATGTTTTTACTCTATCGAACCACAATTACATATATACTTTGCACTTCCAAAAGTAGTTTTAGACTACTTTTTTTTCCCCAAAAACCAATCACCCAAGTTATCAACCAGAGGTGTTGGGGGGTTTGTGTCACGACCTGAACTAGGGCCTGGCCATGACAGACATCCCGAACCATGAAGGCCGGGCGTCCTACTCTAACTGGTAATCATGCACAACATTCACATAATAAAAGAAGATGCGGAAATATAATCTGATACAGAAACATGGTCATAACATGGTCATACTCTGGATTTAGTCTAACAATAAGGAGTGGAATCCGAAATCAACTAAACAACATCTGGAATAGTCTGCGAAATCTCTACTACATGAAAATCTACCAACTATCTGAAAACTGGGACAAGGCCACCCAGTAGACCAAAACCACGGAATAACATAATCTGAAATAACAGGACTTCTGGAATAAAGAAGGCTCACTACTGAACGAATCACTTCTCTCTAGAATACTCTACTGATTAACCGGACCCTTGGACTGAGCCTCCGAACCTGGGAGGTAGGGGGTCAATACAGATGTACTGGTATGCAGAACAGATCCAAAATACTAGTTTATATTCAATAAATATGAGAGCAATTTAAAACAGTTCATAAACATATCAGATAGTAAGAAATCTCATGGGCATTTTCAAAAGACTCTGTAAAATCATCTGAACTCTTTGACACTTTTTATTTTACTTTTGCACTAGGTAGTATACTCTACAACTCTGAAATTCCATGAGCTATATGGAATCCGCCATTGACTCGGCGGGGAATCCCCCAACCCAAGTATGTCACGAGGGTTGGAGTCTCTGACTCTGCTATGCCACACGGCCATCGCCAGTGTAAAATAATATACCCGGATCGACAAATCACGGCTTTAGACTAAGATTTACTTGAACTAAAGCCCTCTTTGGATAACCACCTAACCCTCTTTGTGCCCATTTTTAACTCTTTAAAACATGCATTCTCTGAAAACATATTCTGAAAACATACTCTGTTATGGCATACATGTTTATGATATCGTCATACCATTGACTTGCAAGTCATTTCTCTGAGCCATTATAGCATATAATAATCTCTATTTTCAAAACATAAGTTTGGAGCCACCATATCAATAAATCAATTCAAAAAAACTCTTTCTCAAACCTCATGTAAACAAATACAAGGCACTCTTTTTGTCAAGCATTTCAATAATACAAAGTGGTCATGTCAAATTTCTCAATCACATTCAACTCTTTCTCATTTAAAACAAAAATGTAATTATATCAAGAAGCTCCCTCTCATCATCTTTAAATCATGCTCAAATACTAGGATATTGAGAAAACTAGTTTCAAAACCATAAATCATGCATTTCAAATCATTCACAATAAGATCAGAAACTTGAATTTTATCAGAAGAGAGGGATTTCATAATATGTGCTCTCTAATAAATCTTAAATTTCAATTTATACATATACATATACTTGTAAATCAATTTAAGGGGATAAGGCCTAAAGGACAAAACAACAATATCAATAACATGCATAAAGCATAATAAAAATCATGGATTTCAAACCCTTTTTACAAATTCATGCTTTATAATTTTTAAATCATAGTTGAGTGTTTCAACAAGCCTATGCATTTTTAGGATAAACCCCACGTACCTCAATTTAGAAATTTGATGGATGATTCTTGGAGCCTACGATTTGGGGATTTCAAATCTTCAATCAATCTTGAAAACCCACGGTTAAATCTTGAGTTATTTGGGTTTTTAGTTTGAAACCCTAGAGAGTGTTCTTGAGTAATTTGGATGATTATGAATGTATTTTGGTGTCTTTGGGATTAAATCCTATGATTAGGCTGATAAGGGGGTGGAAAATACCCAATATACCCTTAATAAGATGGAATAAAAATATAACTGAGAGCCTAATTTCATGTCCCACCGCAATTGTGGCAATTGACGAATAGGATTCTTAAGGTTATTCCGACGCAGAGCTATTGCGTTGTCCCACTGGTTAAGACCTGAAACTTCAGCGCGATGCGTCACAATCGCGCTATGCTACTGGAATTTGACAATTTCTAAATAGGCCCCCTCCGCGAAGCGGCAAGCACCAAAATGATGGTGTTTTACGACTAAAACTTAAATTAGCCATAACTTCTTGCCCGAGCATCGAATTTAGACGAATCTTATATCTACGAAAGCTCATTCTATTTCCCACATGATAAAAAGTAGAAATTAGGGAAATTATATATTGTTTAAACTTTACTCACTTTGGAAGTCAAAAATGAGACTAAGTTTCTTTGACACAATTCTAGTCATTTAACTCTAAGAGCATATTACCACGAGCTAACGCATAGATGATTTTTGCGGGGTGTTATATTATCCCCCCTTGGGATCATTCATCCCTGAATGATGATGCAGAACATAGACAAGCACGATTTAAAGTATACTAAGGCCATAAAAGAATAAGACAAGGATTGTACCTTCCATTTCATCATCCACCGGATCAAACAAGTCTAGGTATTTATCTCTCATGTCATTTTCTGATTCCCAAGTTGCTTCCTCAACTTTTGGATTTCTCTACAACACCATAACCGACACTATCTCTTTGCTCCTCAACTTTCGAACTTGGCGATCTGAGATTGCAATAGGTTCCTGTTCATATGCTAATGAGTCTGTCACCTTGATCTCCACTACAGGAAATACTAGGGAATGGTCTCCAATACATTTCTTCAGCATGGATATGTGAAATACCGGATGAATAGAGCCCAAAATTGCAGGCAACTCTAACTCATAAGCAACCCTCCTTTCCTTCTCAAAATCTGGTATAACCCTATATAGCAAGGACTCAACTTACCTCTCTTTCTGAAATGCATGACTCCCTTCATAGGAGAAATTTTGAGAAACATCCAATCACCAACCTCAAACTCTAAATCTCTTCAATTAACATCAGTCTAGGACTTCTATCGACTCTGGGCTGTCTTAAGTCATTCTCTAATAATTTTCACATCCTCCATTGCCTGATGAACAAAATCAGGCCCAAACAACTGAGTCTCACCCACTTCATTCAACCCTATTGGTAACCTATATCTTCTTCTATATAATGCCTCAGAAGGTGCCATCTTAATACTGGCATGGTAACTATTATTATATGCAAACTCTATTAATGGCAAGTAATCCACCCAACTCCCCTTGAAGTCAATTATGTAGGCCTTTAACATATCCTCGAGAGTCTGAATGGTGCGCTCAACTTGCCCATCAGTCTGAGGGTGGAATGCAGTACTTAGGTTCACTTGGGCACCTAAACCCCTCTGAAAAGACCTCCAAAACTGCGAAGAAAATTCCGTACCTCTGTCAGATATGATGGACATAGGTGCTCTATGCAAATATACTATCTCTTCAATGTACAGCTTGGCATAGTCATCTCCCAAATAGTTAGTTCTGACGGGAAGAAAGTGGGCTGACTTGGCCAGTCGATCAACAATCACCTAAATTGAATAATACTGTCTTCGAGACCTCCAAAGTCCCATGATGAAGTCCATATTAATCATCTCCTATTTCTACAAAGTCAAGGCTATCTCTTGGGAAGTACCACCTGGCCTTCTATGCTTTACTTTTACTTGTTGACAATTTAAATACTTGGCAACAAAATTAGCCACATCACGCTTCATATTATTCCACCTGTACATAGCTTTCAGATCATGATACATCTTAGTAGAGCCTGGGTGAACAACATACATCGAAGTGTGAGCTTTATCAAGGATCTTCTTTCATAACCCATCTACATCTGACACATATAGTCTGCCCTGATATCTCAAAACTTCATCAGCACCAATTTCAAAAAACAGCACCTTCTATTGACCCACATCTTTCTTGATCTGCATCAAGATGGGATCTTCAACCTGCTTCTTTAACTTGAGCACAAAGGGAAGATTTAGCTACCTCATGAACAACCACTCCCCTATCTTCGAAATCTAAGAGTTGTACTCCAAGATTTGCAAGTCGGTGAATATCCTTCACCATCTTTCTCTTTTCCTTTCAACATATGACAGACTACCCGTAGATAACCTACTGAGGGTGTCAGCTACCATATTTGCCTTGCCCGAATGGTAGTGCAGGCTCATGTCATAATTTTTTAAAAGTTCCAACCCACGCCATTGCCTGAGGTTTAATTCTTTCTACGAGAAAACATACTGCAAACTCTTGTGGTCAGTAAATATATCAACATGTACCCCATAGAGATAATGCCGCTCGATTTTGAGCACAAACACCACAGTCGCTAACTCCAAGTCATGGGTGGGGTAATTTCACTTATGTACTTTTAACTGCCTAGATGCATAAGCCACTACTTTACCATGTTGCATAAGTACACACTCAAGTCCCACACGGGATGCATCATAGTACACAACAAACCTTTTCGTACCTTCCAAAAGAGTCAAAACAGGAGCAGTTGTCAACTTATCTTTTAACTTCTCAAAACTATTCTCACAGGAGTCAGACTACACGAACTTCACCTTTTTCTGAGTCAACTTAGTAAGTGGTGCAACTATGGAAGAAAACCTCTCTACAAATCTTCTGTAATACCCTGCCAAATCTAAGAAGCCTTGAATATCGGTTAGATTCGTGGGTCTAGGCCATTTTTTCACTGCCTTAATCTTCTGGGGATCAACCTTAATCCCGTCACTAGACAGGATATGCCCTAAGAAAGCAATAGCATTAAGCCAGAATTCGCACTTGGAAAATTTTTCATACAACTCATGATCTTTGAGAGTCTGAAGGATGATTTGGAGGTGATTGGCACGGTCCTCCTCACTCTTGGAATAAATCGAAATATCATCAATTAAAACTATAACAAACAGATCTAGAAACTAATGGAACAACCTATTCATAGGGTCCATAAAAGCTGTAGGGGCATTAGTCAACCCAAAGGACATGACTAAGAATTCATAATGACTGTATCAGGTTATGAAAGTTGTTTTGGGAATATTTGAATCTCTAACCTTTAACTAATGGTATCCTAAACAAAGGTGTATTTTTGAAAAACAATTAGCACCCTGAAGCTGGTAAAAAAGATCATCAATTCTAGGAAGAGGATGTTTATTTTTAACAGTAACCTTATTCAGCTGACGGTAATCTTCACACATACCCAGTGAACCATCTTTCTTTCACATGAAGAGTAAAGGTACACTCCAGGGAGAAACACTAAAATGAATACAACCTTTATCTAGAAGATCTGCTAGCTGCTCTTTCAACTCTGCGGGATCCATTCTATATGGAGGAATAGAGATGGGACGGGTATCTGGCAACAAATTAACACCAAAATCTATCTCCCTATCAGGTGGTATTCCTGGGAGATCATCTGGAAATACTTATGGGAACTCATTCACCACAGGGATGAACTGAAGAGAAGGGCTTTCGGTATTTAAATCTTTAACTCGAATAAGATGATACAAACCACCCTTAGAAATGAGTTTACAGGCTCTGAGATAAGAGATGATCTTCCCTCTAGGTGCTAAAGAATGTCCCTATCATTCTATTTCTGATTCATTTGGGAAGAGAAAATAACCATTCGGGTTCTACAATTTAGCATGACATAGCACAAATAAAGCCAATCCATCCTTAAGATAGCATCAAAATTAACCATGTCTAAGTCTATGAGATCTACCACAGTATCCTGCCCATAAATAGTCACCACACAATTTCTATACACCCTTCTAGCCACAACAGACTCTCTCACCAGAGTGGAAACAGAAAAAGGTTCGGTAATTACATCGGGTTCAAACCCAAAATCAACAGCCACATAAGGGTCACGTAAGATAGGGTAGACCCAGGATCAAGTAACACATAAACATTATGGGAAAAGATTTGCAACATACCAGTACCTGTATTCGGTGAGGCCTCTCCCTCTTGGCTATTGGTCAAGGCGTACAACTGGTTACAGTCATTTTCGGCGGCTGAAGTGGCACTCTTTTGAGATGGTGGTGGTGCAGAAGAATTAGCCTATGACTTGGCTCTACCAAAATTACCCTTTTCTACCGAACATTCTCTCTGGATATGGCCTGGATGGCATAAATAACACACCATAGCGCCAAACTGACATCTCTCTGGATGATTTCTCCTATATTTCTCACTACGTTGGTATGTCCGAGAGGTCTGAGCTACACTTTCTTGAGACTGTAAACCCTGCATCCTCAGCCCCTACCTATACTAAAAATCCTGAGTGCGCTGTCTGGCTGGGGTTCTGGTCACTGGGGCACTGGCTGCAGACTACGCATTACCCTAATTTTTCTTCTTCTGCCATTTGTTACCCTAATTTCCACTCTGCTACTGACTGTAGCTATGGTCTGCTTTTTTGGCTCTCTTTGCCTATCTGTCCATCTCTCTAGATTTAACAATTTTCTTTTTCATTTTCTCAACTTGCTGTATATGGACTGATAGCCTGGCAAAATCTATGTCCTGGTTTAATATTTCTCCCTGACATTCAAGCACTAAGTCATCTGAAAGGCCATATGTAAATTTTCTTATTTGGGCTCTCATGTTACTAGTCATCTCTGGAGCATAACGGTCTAGTTCGTTGAACCTCAGAGTGTACTCCTGGACACTCATCTTACCCTACTTTAGATTCATAAACTCTTTGGCTTTGGCCTCCCTCAACTCAAGAGGAAAGAATCGATCAAAGAAGGCTTCCATGAGCTCGACCCAGACTGTGGGCTCAGCATGATCACTCTTTGAATCTTCCTACTCATTATACTATTGGTTCGCTACATCTTTGAGCTAGTAAGCTGCTAACTCAACCCCTTCTACCTCATCTACATACATCACCTTAAAGATCTTCTCTAGCTCGTCCATAAACTCCTATAGATCCTCTTCTACCTTGGTAGCAATAAACTTGGGTGGGTTCATCCTTATGAACTGGCCCACTCTTGTAGCCTTAGAAATAATAGATGCATACCCAATATCTTCTAACCGTTGAGTCTGTATGGCTACCAATTGGGTAAATATGTGAATGGACTATCTGAATTCTACATTAGATACCTCTCTCTCTGAGGCTGAGTATGGTTAGTCCCTATTCGGGGAGCTCTGGGTGCCCTAAGTGGGTTGGTCTGAGTAGGTGGGACTCTCAAAGTAGCATCAATCTCTAGAGTTTGAGCTCTATTTTGGGTCCTCATCCTATGAGTGGGACGGACCTCACTGTCTATGTATTCTGATCGATAGTACGACGGTGAGGCATGATTGTTTTTCTGAAAAATAAGAGATCATTGATTAGGGGACAACTCAAACTCTAAAGCACGAACTAAACCATAAAGAAGAGAAATATTCCTAAAAGCCTAGTAGCCTCTGTCTTATAAGTGTGGCGTGCTACACACCAATAAACAAGATTTTAGCCGACGCAATTTCGCAGACACCCTGGGACCATGAACCACACTTTGATACCAAGTTTGTCACGACCCAAACTAGGGCCTGGCCAAGACGGACACGCTGAACCATGAAGGACCTGGCGTCCTACTCTAACTGGTAATCATGCACAATATTCACATAATAAAAGAAGATGCAAAAATATAATCTGATATAGAAACATGGTCATACTTTGGATTTAGTCTAACAATAAGGAATGTAATCCAAAATCAACTAAAATATCTAGAATAGTCTGCGAAATCTCTACTACATGAAAATCTGACAACTATCTGAAAACTAGGACAAGGCCCCCAGTATACCAAAACAACGGAATAATATAATCTGAAATAATAGGACTTCTGAACAAAAAAGGCTCACCACTGAATGGATAACATATCTCTAGAATACTCTACTGCTTAGTCCGACCCTTGGACTGAGCCTTCGAACCTGGGAGGTAGGGGGTCAAAACAAATATACTGGTACACAGAGCAAATCCAAAATACTAGTTTATATTCAACATATATGAGAGCAATTTTAAATAGTTCATAAATATATCAGATAGTAAGAAATCTCATGGGCATTTTTAAAAGACTTTGTAAAATCATCTGAACTCTGTAACACTCTTTGTTTTACTTCTGTGCTAGGTGGTATACCCTACAACTCTGAAATTCCACGGGCAATATGGAATCCACCATTGACTCAGTGGGGAAGCCCCCAACCTAAGTATGCTGCAAGGGTTGGAGTCTCTGACTCTGCAATGCCACACGACCATTGCCAGCATAAAATAATATACCCGAATCGGCAAATCACGATTTTAGGCTAAGATTTACTTGAACTAAAGCCCTCTTCGGATAACCACCTAACCCTCTTTAAGCCCATTTTTAACTCTTTAAAGCCTGTATTCTCTGAAAATATATTCTAAAAACATACTCTGTTATGGCATACGTATGTTTATGGTATCGTCATACCATGGACTTGCAAGTCACGTTTCTGAGCCATTAATAACATATAATAATCTCTGTTATCAAAACATAAGTTTGGGACTACCATAATAATAAATCAATTCAAAGAAACTCTTTCTCAAACCTCATGTAAACATATGCAAGGCACTCTTTTTGTCAAGCATTTCAATAATACAAGGTGGTCATGCCAAGTTTCTCAATTACATGCAACTATTTCTCATTTAAAACAAGGGTGTAATTATATCAAGAAGCTCCGTCTCATCATCTCTAAATCATGCTAAACACTAGGGTATTGAGAAAACTAGTTTCAAAATCATAAATCATGCATTTCAAATCATTCACAATAAGATCAGAAACTTGAATTTTATCACAAGAGAGGGACTTCATAATCTGTGCTCTCAAACAAATCTTAAATTTCAATTTTATACATATACATATACATGTAAATCAATTTAAGGGGATGAGGCCTAAAGGCCAAAACAACAATATCAATCACATGTATAAAGCATAATAAAAATAATGGTTTTCAAACCCCTTTTATAAATTCATGCTTTATAATCTTTAAATCATAGTTGAGTATTTCAACAAGCCCATGCATTTTTAGGATAAACCCCATGTACCTCAATTTAGAAATCTGATGGATGATTCTTGGAGCCTAAGATTTGGGAATTCCAAATCTTCAATCAATCTTGAAAAGCCACGATTAAATCTTGAGTTATTTGGGTTTTTAGTTTGAAACCCTAGAGAGTGTTCTTGAGTAATTTGGATAATTGTGAATGTATTCTGGTGTCTTTGGGATTAAATCCCGTGTTTAGGCTGATAAGGGGGTGAAAAATACCCAATATACTCTTAATGAGATGAAATAAAAATATAAATGAAAGACCAATTTCATGGGCCACCGCGACGCACCACAATTGCAGTGGATCACTGAAAATTAACGAGTGGGATTCTTAAGGTCACCGCAATGCGGAGCCATCGCATTTTCCCAATAGTTGGGACCAGAAACTTTAGGGCAACGTGCCACAATCGCTCTATGCTATGGGAATTTGATAATTTCAAAATAGGCCTCCTCCGAAATGCACCAAGCACCAAAATATCTGTGTTTTACGACTAGAACTTAAATTAGCCATAACTTTTTGCCCGGGCATTAAATTTGGGCGAATATTATATCGACAGAAAGTCATTCAATTTCTCACATGATAAAAAGTCAAAATTAGGAAAATTATATATGGTTTAAACTTTACTCACTTTGGAAGTAAAAAATGAGACTAAGTTTCTTTGATACAATTCTAGTTATTTAACTCTAAGAGCATATTACCACGAGCTAACACATGGATGCTTTTTGCGGGGTGTTATAGTTTGGAAAGACCCCAACCACATACATATATGAAATTTATTGTACAAAAGAGGGGGACATAAGTTGCACCTCGTATACCTATAATAAATTAGTATTGGAGGAGGAATCTACCAGGCAAAAATTGTGTAAAGATTTTTTCCTCCTCCAAATACTGCTTAAACTTACAAAAAAACTGGACATCTCCTATCGAATCCTTATGGATGTATATTGTGTGCAAACTCACACGTAAAAGTATGTAGCCGTACAAGTATTTCTGTATGTGAGTCCAGATATTTAACCTAAAGGATGTGCGGAATCGATGTTCTAGTTAGAATTATTATATACGCTATTTAGTAGGTAACAAGAAAATTTTGAGTGATTTTTAGTGTTTGAATAAAATAAAAACAATTCGGAGGATATTAATGATTCAAAATTTGGATCCACAGTTGTGGTATTTCAACAATCGAATTGAATTTGCAAACCATATGTTTAGTTAATTTTCTGAGTTACTAGTTGCAGTTAATTTTCATCATATTGAGCATTTTAACAACTCTAGGTCTTCTTGACTATTTCTAACACCTATATTCTTATGGTCATCGATAGTGAAGTACTTGTGATTAATCTTTCATATCAACCGGCAAGGATAACGAGAATATTCCTACCCACATAGTGAATCATTCCCACTTCCTTATAGAGTTCATAATCAAGTCTTACACTTGCTTATTGCTTATATAAATTCCCTATACCTAGTTCAGTCTACGCACCATAAATAATGTTTGATAGATTATCAAGTTACTAACAATTAATATCAAGAGGAGATAAATAACTCAATAATGAATATTAAACTAAACGTTCGATAATCAAACATCAATTTCATGTTTTAACCATAATCCAAGATACTTTGAGTTAAACTACTCAAAAATTGATTATGAGCAATTGAATTCATAGCTAGTATTATTTCAGTGATTAAAGAATGGAAAAGTTGTTGGGAAAGGCAATGGCATAATCAAAATGTCCGACAGGGTAGCAGCGGAAGAATACCCAAGTCTAAACTTTTTCTTTCAATTTGAATCAAGAGAAGACAAGCAAACTAAAGCACAATTGTAATATGTATGCAAGTAAATCAATCAAATAAACACAACAAGACAAATATAAAATCAACCACACGAGACACAAAATTTACGTGAAAAACCCTTTGGTGTGAAGACTAAAAAATCATGGGACTAAAACCTCCACTATAATCACCAAGTGTTAGAATATTGTTATCCAAAATGGATACCAAATAAGTTCCAAAAAACTAGCAACAATACATAAACCACAATACCAAACACTAGAGAAATAAAGAAGCGAGAACACCAAAATGCAGCTGCTGTTCAAGAATGAAAAATAGGAGACAAAGTCCACTAAATCAACCTTTGTTAGTTTATAATAAAATATTGAGATGAGAGGAACAATGTTTCCAAAAATCAGCTCAATTAGACAAAAAATAAAGCAGGAATCACAATTTAAAGTTGACTGCTGAGGCTAGAATTTTAGGTGTGAAAATTTGCTCTTGTTTTTTCCCTATGGCTGTTGAAAATCTCTTTTGAGGATGGTGAAATAAGACCTAAAGAGATCTCCATATATGCCCTATAGTAATGAGCCTATGTGCAAAAGTGGGTTGGTCCGAATTGGGCTTCATTTATCCACATAAGAAGGAAAAAAGACATAATAACCCAACAATTCTCCCCCTCCCAACTATGTGGAGGATATCGCCATCCCGGAGATCATTCAACAATCTTCAAACTTTCCTCTTGACAAAGTTTTAGTCATCATGTCAGAACCATTATCATCCATATTAATCTTCCCAAGTTCAAGCAACTTAGAATCCCAACACATCTTGAATTAATTGGTACCTCACATCAATATGTTTAGACCAACCATAAAATATAGAATTCTTGCCAAGATATATAGCACTTTTACTGTTGCGATAAAGCACGTACCTCTCTTGAGCACAACCAAGTCCCCTCCAAGAATCTCTTCATCCAAAGCAATTATTTACAAGCTTCAACGGTAGCAATAGCTCAGCTTCTGTAATTAGTATAGCAACACATTTCTTGTAACTAAGATTGCCAAGATACAGCTCCCCTGCAAAAGTAACCAAATACCCTGAAGTAGACTTGCGAGTATCAACATCACCAGCTATAACACCCCACACTTTTGGGCTAAAATTGAATCATCTTATGGACGTATATAGACCAAAATCAAATGGTGTATAGTTAGAAATAAGTGTGACTTATATTTTTCTTAGTGTGAAAACTTCCTTGTAGATGAATATACACTATAAGAATCTCCTAGCTCAAAAATTAAGTCGAGCACTTTCCTATCGATTGATTTTTAGTTAACGATTTTGTATAGATCAACTTCCATCAATTGTTTCTCCTAGTATATATAGATTCATTTGGCCTACTATATATCAAATTAAATCCCCTCGAGTCTTATTTCAAAGGCGTCTAACTATTTGTCAATCCGAGTCCATAGTCAAAAGTAATGAGTGTTTGAATGAGACACTTTCCAATCTAGGCAATGGCCTAGGTGTCACCCACATTAGGTTTGTCCATGGGCCTTGGGTTTGGCCATGGGTTAGTCACCACCTACCCTATATTTTGCAGTGTAGAGGTTCCATTTTTAGTTAATTCAAGGAAAACATGATCTTTTGTCATCCAATAACCGTCCCTAAATATCTTAACATGGATTTAAGGTTCCCAAAAATATTTTAACACTATGAAATACCTAAATTATCTTCTAAAACACAAGAAGAGAAAAACAACTTAGGGTTTTCTCTTTCAAGCTTAAAGGTTAAATCTTTTCATGAATTCTTCATCAATTAAGGTATGTGGGGATATCCTAAAATCATTGGACATAAGTTTTATGGTTTTATCAAGTTTAAAGATATATAATCATGTTTACAAAGAGGGTTTTGACATTGTTTTGAATAACATGTATTATGAACTTGTTTGATGAAAGTGAACGTTTGTCTTGAACCCTTTTATATAGAATTGAATTATAATTACGTATACATATGCATTTTCAATTTTGCAAAATTAATCGATAGCAAGAATGATGAAACCCCTCTCTTATTATGATACTTTTTGATTTCTTATATTATGGGTTGTTCAATTACATATTTTGAAGTACGAGATAAATGTTTTACTATTGTTATAGACTTGATATTGATTATCAATTGAATAAAGGGTGTTTTATTGTTTATAAATGTTCCATATGATAATTGAAAGAAGTACATGGATTATTATAAAGAAATTGACCATTATGTGTTAAAGTATTGAAAAGAGAGAAGCTTTGCAAAGGTTTGCACATGTTTTAAAATAAGACATCTCTTGTATTGTCTAAATGTTTTGATGGTCAAATGATATGATTGAATTGAAAATCCAAAGTAGATCATGATATGGCTTATTTAAAGATGTAACTTGCAAATCTTGGCATGACGATACCAAACAGATGAATGCCCATAATAGATTTAGAATACAATTTTTATTCAGATTTTGAAATATAGAGTTTTAGAAAGATGCATGTTCAAAAAAGGTTAAAATGGGCTTAAAGAGTGTTAGATGGTTATCCGAAGAAAGTATGAGTTGAAATACTTAATGCTAGAAACTTTGATTAGCTAAAACGGGATTATGGTACCCTACTTTATGATCTTGTATACCTTGATTCATGTCATCCTAATTTGGGACTATGGTTATGAGACCTGCTTTGTGATCTTGTGCACTACTATGACATGTTGAATTGAATGGGGATTTTTGCACGCTTCTTTTTTATCTTACGTGTTCCCCTGACTAAAACTCCAATCCTTATGGAAAATTTTGATTGGGGGCTTGGCCACCGAGCGAAGGGAGAATTTCATATAGCCTATGGAATTACAGATTGTAGGGTGTACCACTAGCTCAGAAGAGAAATAAAGAGTAGAGTCATGATTCCAAGAAATTTTTTTGAAAGCTATCAGATTATGCCCATTGTTTTCAAACGTTTTATGTTGACATGTTTTTATGAAATGCTCTCACCTATGTTGTATAAAATATATTTTATTTTTAGATTATTTTATGTACCAGTATATTTTGTATTGACCCCCTATATTTTAGGATCTGAGGCTCAGTACTGGGTCCCTCCTAAGTAGTAGATCATTTTTAGATGATTGGTGTTGGTGATTCTCCCTTATTTTGGAAGGCCTTGTCTCGTGTGATGCTTTTATTGTTTTTAGTTTATGGTCTGACCGGGGGCCTTGTCCCAGTTTTAGACAGATATTTCTTCCAGCAGTTACTAGAGATTTCACAGACTTGTATCGATGGTTCCGAGTCTTGTTCAACTATGTTGTATTATTTAATTGATATAATCAGATGACCATGTTTCTATTTTGTTTCTGTATTTTATAGCTTATGAATTATGCATATAATTTTTTGTTAGAAGGGTTGTTAGGCCTTTATGGTTTGGGATACCCATTGTGGCCAGGGCCTTCGGATCATGACAAACTTGGTATTAGAGCACGGTTCATGGTCCCAAGGTGTTTGTGAAATTGTGTCTAGTAGAGTCTTGCTTATGGGTATCTTATGCACCACACTTATAATCAGGAGGCTACCGGACATTTAGGAGTTATTTCCTATTCTTTCCTACTGTAGCTCTTGGTGCAGCGTCGTGCATACAAAATTTATCCAAATTCCTTCTTTGTTATAATTTTATGGGACATGCCTCATTGTCGAGTCGATTCAAGAGAAGAAGCTTAGAGCCTAAATGATGCGGTCCCTTATAATTGAGTCATAAAAGATTATTAAATTGCACAAGGACTCGAGAGGAGTCTATGAATTCTTTAAGTGTATTGATTTAAGCATATACCCCTATCTACATCAATCGAGTGTTTGAGTCTGAGGTAAAAAATGTATTTATTCTCTTTTCTAAAAGCCTTGTTGCAGATGTTGTGCTTAAGGGTAATGATGTGTGGAAGAATGTTGGAACATTATTTCCATTCAAGTAGTAGTATGTGATAAAGAGTCATAACCTATGACCTACAGGATGGTCCAGAAGTTAGTGATATGAAGTCATAGGCTTAGGAGTCAGAATGAGGGTGACTTTTGTGTAAAGAAGCTAGTTTAGTTGTATAACCTTCGATTGAGGGGTGGGTTACCTTTTTATAGTGAATGACTAATATGGTATCAATATTTGTAGATTGCATGGTATTTTGTGAAAGAAGTGGCTGGCTATGATTATTATTTATACGAAATATGGAAGGATCTCAGAATGGATATTTATAGTGGTGGTAGAAATCATTTATAGGTTGTGAATGGGAAGGGGTAGTTTAGTCAATAAGTTATGGGTAGAGACTCATTGGTGTTAAGGGACTTGAAGGTAGTCTAAATGTATGCACGGGTAAGTAAATATGACATGAGGAAATGTAATAGGTTGGCAAGATCATAATGGGTTATATTAAAAGATTAATATAGACTATCCCTATTAAGTAACTTTATGTAATACCCCGCACGTTCCTAGTTTAGTTCAACCCCTTGTATATGCCTATATCACTTAGAACCTGAAAATAAAGTAAAGTGTTGAGGGGTTTAGTAATTTTTGAATCCCTTTGAACATCGAAGATTTTAAAGTTGACCTCCCGAGCTCCGAGACGATGATTTTGAGTTAAATTATATTTAGGGGTGTAAGAAGTATGTCTCGGGTGAGTTTTAAATTTTTCGGACAAGGTTTGGATGTTGTTTAAATTGGCAGAACAACAACTTACTTAGATTCCATCGCGTCACGGTGAGTATGGCATTAACAGGTCCACCACATTGCGGTGGAGCGTAAAAGGGTAATTGTCAAATTCCAGAGGGTCACTGCGATTGCAATGCATCGTGGTGGGTATTGTGATGACACATTCATCACATCGCGGTGACACCCAAATCGATATTCATCAAAATCCAATGAGTCACTGCGATTCCACCGCATCATGGTGGGTATTGCGATAACCCATTTGGTACATCGCGTTGAGGTCGTGATCGGCATTCTAGTTGCGGGATTTAAATTTCGAAGGGCAACTTAGTCTTTTCCCATGCCCCTAAATTTTGAAAACAGAGGATTAAACCTATTCTAAGCATAATATACTCACTTTTCATCAAATTGCTCTTAAAGAAAACCCTAGAGCTTCAATTTTTAACTTTAAGAAATCCAAAATTTCACCGTTCCTTTTCCAAGATAAATCAAAATTCAAGGTTCCTAATTCAAGATCTTTAAGAAATAATCTTCAAGAACACAGATAGGAATTCAAAGTCAATTTTCTTCATCAATTCAATCAATTAAGGTATGTGGGGTTATAAACAATGATAATCCTTTCATCCTTGTGCCCATAACTAAATTTTAATTATGAATTTACATAATTTTACATGAATTTACATGAATTTCAATTAGGCTTCATACCCAATGATTATTATTTGAATATATGATATTACAAGTGACTTGACTTATGAATTGCATCTCTATTGTTACATGTCCATACGTTTAGCTTGTTTTACATATATTGAGAATTAAATTGCTTAGTCTTGACTAGAATTGTTAAAGAAAATTTCAAGATCTTATTTATTAAGCATGAACATTGTGATGATTTGACATGAGTTAAAGCATGGGTTATTAAGTCCTAGTTTGAATATTGATATTTTAATGAGATTATGATTTTAAGCACCCTATGATTAGTAAATATTCAGATTTTAAACAAGATTTGATCTTTTGATCCTCAATTAAGATATGGAATCCACTTTATAGATTTGATGATAGCTTTGACTACAGACTAGTTTGATTTCAGTTTAAAATAGATAAATGCATAACTAGTTTCATTTAAAACTCTTATGCTAGTTTTAAAGTGGATTTCTTATAGCATGAGCATACATATTAAAGGGAGTAGTATTTAGCATCGAGCGAGAAGTGTGGGTTTAACGCATCCTATTTCCCAGAACTACGAGCCAACATAGGTACTGATTTAGATTATTCCCATTTATATGGATGACAGATACAGATTGTGATCACTTAGCTAAGGTTATACTTCTTTACAATAGTATGACACCTCTCACCAATGTGAGGTTTTCCCCTTAGTAGAACTAGATATTGGACTTCATGAAAGCTCACATGGTTTATATTAGTTAGAAGAACCTCCTTTGAATAACAACTTTTAATAAAATTCCCTAATCATAAAGACTTATAAAAAAGCTTTGGAATCTACGTGTGAAGGCTCACAGATTCATTCAAATATTGTTTTACATCAGATATTTGTCATGAGATTTCAGCTTTCAGATTTTAGATATAAAAATGAGTCCCTTCCCCACTTAGCATACATAACTTAAAGATAAAATGCAAGTATAGATTTTAGAACTAATTGTGATGGCTCACAAGATTTATATAGCATGCTTTATTATTTATGATTTATGATCTTCAACTTTCAGTTATTCAAGCCAATGTGAGTCATTAGACTCAGCATGCATTCTTTCATGATTTTTTTATAAACATTGATATATTGTTTTACTTATGCATTCACCCCAACATGCTCAGTACATTCAAAAAGTACTGATCTACATATATGTCTATATGCTACATTATTTAATAATATAGGTTCAGGTGCTCAATTTAAGTAGCTTGAGTAACTTTGAGCATCTCTATCTACATCCCGATAGTTGGTGACTCCTCATAGTTCAGGGACCTAGTTATTCAGACTTTCAGTTAGTAAAGTAACCTGGTCAGTTATTTTCAGTTTGCTTAAGGCAGCTGGGGTCTGTCCCAGTGTTTCTCTAGTTGTTAGTAGTAGAGGCTTATTAGATTGCTAGTTATAACTCAGATTTCCAGTGATTGATTATTCAGACTTTTAAGTCAAGTATTCTCAAATATTGTTTTTAGTTAATTCCAAATTAGTCTCAGACAAAATTCAATATTTCAACATTGTTTATATGTTAAACCACCTTGGACCATCCAAATAGACTTAACATCTTAATAGCAGCTATGCAATATATTTGATAGTTTTCAATGCTAACACACATATAGAGATTCTAATCATGTCGTACATATTTTCTCTCGATATAGTCATATTTTACACACTAGAAAAAGTTTCTACCATCAACATCATCTACCATAGAAGACAAGAGGCCATTTCACTTTGGACAAGTTAGGCTTTCCAATTTTAAGAAAGAAGAAGCAAAAAAGGATTAAGAAACCACCTTGAGCTTATTTTATATGAGATCTATTCAAAGATCTTGTAAAGGTTTTTACCTCTACTTCTTTTCTTTTACAAATATATTCACGCAAGTTGTTTCTTTCCTAGTTATAGCTTTATTGAAGATGTTGTTAGTTAGTTTTGATTTTCATCTTACTTTGTGAGAGGAGAGTCTCCATTATTTAAGCCTTCCTAGTTGTTTTGTACTGAGAGATGTCCTCTCATAGGTGCTTGATTGCTAGTTTTTCTTCTTAGTAATTGGAGATGTGTAAGTTGGCTTTCGTAGGATAGCTGACTCATGAACCATCATATAATTAGAGGAATGTTATTTCCCCTCATTCTCCCCACACACTTTTATTAATGTTTTATTTTTCTATTTATTATAAGGCCTGGGGTTGTTAATCAGCCCCTGACCCCCTTAAGGGTTGTTACATAAAAAAAAATCACTATATCATCTCCTAAACTCAATATTCTTACTTTTACTTCATAATCACATCAAGTAAGTTTGAGATACCAATATGAAAACATAAAATATCAACATACACCTAACACACATGACACATTTTTAAATAATGACAAATCTATACAAACTCTCAATCAAGCAAACAATAACAAGAGTCCAAAGTAAAAAATCATGCTAGAGTCAAGGAAAAAAACTTACGTTATTTATTTTTTCATACAACATGCTTTCAAGTTCAAAATACCAACTTGCATAATTTGGTAATTATAGTACCCAACTAGAGCACCAAATATCCAATTGGTCTTGAAGATTCTCTAACTTCTAATGACTATCTCTTTCCTCAATTATGATCGCTAACCATCCATTATTTGGAAAAGACTTTCTATTAATGACTAAAACAAAACCACTACTAAAACCAAAAGATACTCAATTCAACGGGTCTCCATAAAAAAAGAACCAAAAAATCAAGGAGTGGGTGAAGTATGCTCTACCCAAGACTAAATATCTAAATACCAAAAAAACTATTCTAATCTAGAGGATAAAAGAAAGATTGGAATTCTTAGACTCTCTTTTTTCTTTTCAAATTTTCTCATCTAAAGAGGGAAAATAAAGAAAATAACAAACCTAAGGTGTACTTCACCATTACAAAATATTGTAAGATATCCTATCCACAGTTAACGTCATACTTTATCTTCAAAGCATTAAATAAAATAAACAAGAGGATAGAGATACTTAATGAGGCCCTCTAAGACCTAGGTACCAATATGTTTTTCTCTACATTTCCATCTACTGGTAAATGACCATATACTTATACTTCAGGAATGCTTCTTGTCTTTAAAATTAGGTAGTCATACTTCACCAAATCTGCATGAATTAAAAATGTGATACTATTAAAAAATAAAAGCACAGATTGAGTTACCTCCCAATCAACGCCTGATTGACCATAGCAGCATGACACATGTCATAACTCTCAAGATTTGTTAAATATTTTCTCCTCTATAATTCCTTCCTCTTCTAGCTTTAGAGGGTTTCTCTTCATCAATCACTCATTCTCATCTCTATACCTCTCTTTAGGTCATATTTTGGCCATTCAATCACATTAGCACCTTGAGAAATTCCTCGTTGCTCCTTGGAATATTTGCTAGAAATATTCAAATTTTTAACTCTTTGGGGCCCGCTCTCAAATAAATCACACCTATTTTTAACCACCTCTATGATCATGCAGAAATTCATATAGTGTGATTGAGTAGAAAGTGACTTATAAACATCTAATGACATCTCCTTATCATGTACTCTTATCTTTATTTCTCTTTTATACATATGAATGAGTGGTCTACCTGTGGCTAAGAATGAATGTCCCAATATAACTAGAACCTTATCATTTACCTAAATGTCATGAGTCATGATGGCACCTACTTTAGCCCAATAGTAGGTAAGCCAATCGTAGCATGGGACTTTATGTAATGTGCTAATTGATGGAGCATGGCATAAAAATAAAAAAATATTCAAGTAGATAGATTACAAGTCATAAATCATACGGACAATATCATACAACAACAACAAAAAACCCAGTATATTCCTACAAAGTGGGGTCTGGAGAGGGTAAAATATACGCAGTCCATACCACTACCCCCAAAGAAGTAGAGAGGCTATTTCCAATAGACCCCCGGCTCAAGACAAAAGACTGTAGACCAACAGTCGTGCAACATGATAAAGAACAAAGAACCAACATCCACAAAAATAAAGTATAATTAACCAAAAGGCAAGCAATATGCTAAAGTAACAAAAGAACCAACATTCATAAAAAAATAGTATAATTAACAACCCAAGGACCCCCTCCCCCATAACTGGAACTCCCAACCAAGCAATCCTTAAACCTCCTAACTTTGGACTACGACTCGACCACCCACCTTAGCCTTCTAGTTTAATACTCTTCCTCTAAACCTTCCTATCTAGGGTCATGTCCTCAGTAAGCTGTAACTGTTCCATGTCACGTCTAATCACTCTTCGCTAGTACATTTTTGGTCTACCCCTACCCCGCTTGAAACACTCCAAGGCCAACCTCTCACATCTATGGACTGGGGCATCCGTGCCCCTTCTCATCATGTGGCCAAACCATCTCAACCTCACTTCCCACAACTTATCCTCCATAAAACCACTCCCACCTTCTACTGAATAGTCTTATTCCTGACCCTGTCTGCTTTTATAAATCCGCACATCTAATGCAATATTCTCATTTCCACACCTTCAACTTTTGGACATGAGAATTCTTAACAGGCCAATACTCCGCCCCATATAACATGGCCGACCGGACCACAGCTCTATAGAATTTACCTTTAAGTTTAAGAGGCACCTTCTTATCGCATAAAATTCCTGAGGCAAGCCTCTATTTCATCTAACCTGCCCCAATACGATGGGAGACATCCTTATTAATCTCTCCATTTCCTTGGATCATAGATCTAAGATACTTAAAACTATCCCTCCTACAAACCACCTGCGACTCCAACTATACCATCACATTATTCTTTTGCCTTAAGTCACTAAACTTGCACTCTAAGTACTCCATCTTGGTCTTACTCAACCAGAATCCTTTAGATTCCAGGGTCTATCTCCAAACCTCCAACTTATCATTAATACCTCGGTATGACTCATCAATCAAAACTACATCATCCACAAAGAGCATACACCAAAGAACCTCTCTTTGTATATTTCACGTCAACACATCCATCACTAAGGTGAATAGGAATGGGCTAAGAGTCGATCCCTGGTGCAGCCATGTCAAGACCGAAAAGTGCCCGGAATCCCCTCCCACCATCCTTACTTGAGTATTCTTCCCCTCATACATGTCCTCAATCAAACGGATGTACGCCACTGGTATCTCTCTTGCCTCCAAGCATCTCCACAGAACCTCCCTAGGAACCTTGTCATACACCTTTTCTAAGTCGATAAACACCAACTACAGATCCCTCTTTCTCTCTCTATATCATTCTACCAGCCTCCGCATAAGTCGAATTGCCTCAGTCGTTGATCGACCAGGCATAAATCCAAATTGATTCTCCAAAATGGCACTATCTTCCTTAACCTCCACTCCAGCACCCTCTCCCAAATCTTCATCGTGTGACTCAACAACTTAATACCATGGTAGTTGTTGTAACTTTGAATGTCTCCCTTGTTCTTATATAAAGGAATTACCATACTCCATCTCCATGCCTCAGGCATCTTAGCGGTCTTGAAAATATTAATAAGCAAATGGGTTAGCCACCTCAATCCTGCTCCGCTAGCATACTTCCAAAAGTCCATTGGAATCTCATCGGGCCCCGTCGCCCTGCCCTTTCGCATCTTGCAAATAGCCTCACATATTTCCTCAACCTGAAAACGTCGATAATAGCCAAAATGACAAGGCTACTTAGTTTGCTCCAACTCTCCTAATACAATACTCTGTCCCCCTCATCTTTCAGGAGCTTATTGAAATACGACTGCCATCTTTTCTTAATTAGAACGTCCTCTACTAAAACTTTTCCATCCTCTCCTTTAATGCACTTCACTTGGTCCAGATCCCGACCCTTATGCTCCCTAGTTTTGGCAAGCCTATATAACCTCTTTTCCCCATCTCTCTCCTCTAAACCCGAATAAAGTCTGTCAAACACTATTGTCTTAGCAGTCGTAATTGCTAACTTAGACTTTTTCTTAGCAAGTTTGTACTCCTCCCTACACACCCACTTCTTCTTTTCTTCCTTACTCTCAACCAACTTAATGTAAGCCGTCTTCTTCGTCTCCACCTTCTTCTTAAC
Organism: Capsicum annuum; assembly: GCF_002878395.1. Taxonomy (NCBI): domain Eukaryota; kingdom Viridiplantae; phylum Streptophyta; class Magnoliopsida; order Solanales; family Solanaceae; genus Capsicum; species Capsicum annuum. The sequence continues at coordinate 109,246,407 of NC_061114.1, forward strand.
TTTTTCATTCCACCACCAGTCCCCCTGATACCGGCCAAACCATCCCCTAGAGACACCCAAAACCTCTCTAGAAGTCTCCTTAATGCAACCTGCCACCCTATCCCACATACTATCCACGTCCCCCTGACACTTCCATGCCCTCATCCCTTCTAACTTTGCCTCTATCTCTAAAGCACTGATCAAAGTCAGGCCACCCTACTTAACTCTAGGTCGACCCTCCCCACCTCTTCTTTTCTTGCCTATCTTAATAACCAAATCTATCATCAGAAGTCTATATTGGGTCGCAAGATTCTCATTTAGAAAAACCTTACAGTCTTTATACAAAGCTCTATCCTCCTTCCTAAGCAGCAAAAAGTCAATCTGGGTCTTGGCTATCCTATTATGAAAATTAACCAGATGCTCTTCTTTCTTTGAAAAGCTGGAATTCACTACCACCAATCCAAAGGCCTTAGCAAAATCCAACAGAGAAGTACCCTCATTATTCCTATCCCCAAAACTAAAGCCACTATGTATATCATCATATCCTATTGGCAAATACTCGATATGCCTATTGAAGTCCCCTCCTAGAAAGAGCTTTTTCGAACTAGGCATGCCTCGAATCACCTCGTCCAAGACCTCCCAAAAACTCCTCTTCCCCTCCTCGACCAGGCCCACCTGTGGCTTGTAAGCATTACAAACGTGCGTCGTAAAACCCCCAATGACCAACTTAATAGCCATTACCCTATCATTAACCCTATTAACCTCCACTACCTGCTCCCTAAGCTTTTCATCCACTAATATTCCTACTCCATTCCTACGCCTCACTACCTGAATACTACAACTTGTACCCATCCACATCCCTAGACTTAGAACCTACCCATTTAGTCTCCTAGACACACACAATACTGATCCTTCTCTTCCTAAGAATCTTAACTAGCTCTATTGACTTACCCTGAAGGGTCCCTATATTCTACGACCCTACCCTAAACTTATCATCTCTCGACTCTCCTCCCCTAAAACCCTATTCTCTACATCTCAACTTTGACCCACCACCTGGCCCCGACCGCAGCCGCAGCCCCCTAGACCCCTCAAGACATAACCCTAGTCCACCATTTACTACCCAAGCCACTACTCAATAAATGCAATAGAAGATGTTAAAGCAGCAAAATAATAACGACAACTTAAAGCACACAGTTTAACCCAATTTTAAGAACAATAGCAACTCAAACCCAATTAACCGACACAAATCCCACAAAAAATACAGGCAGTGAAAATATCAGAAAACTGCACGATAAAATAAAGTACAAGGATATAAAATAAAGTAAAAATAAAATAAAGGGTCAGAAATCATTGGGAGTACTCCTGCTATAGCTGGTTACTACAATTTTGGTGTCGAGATTTGTTGCCTGACTAGGGTCACCGACAAAGAAGCTGCAAGAAAGTTGTCAGAATTTCATCGGAATGACGCTGAAATTTCACTGGAATGTTGCTGGGGCGTCTCCTTGCTTTTGTCGTACGCTGGTCACTGATTGTAGTTGAACCAACTATTTTATCTAGTTCTGATCGATGCTACCTTAGTGATACTATGAGAATGGGACTCAGGAAAGAGAGAGTGCCGGGGGAAGGAAGACCTGGGGATTGGGGAGGGAGAGATCAAAGGAGAGGGAGTGGGCCTTACTTGTTCCAGTGCATCAACACCAGCATCAAAGTCGCCGTCGCCGGCAGTCAAAAGTGACCATTTGAGTGTAACGTTAGCTGATGAGGAGCATTTAGAGAGAGAGAGTAAAAGTCTATCAAGAATAATATCATAGCTAAAGAGAAATAAAAGAAGAGTAACATCATCCCATGACCTAGTAAGGTTTGTACAAAATCCTCTAATCAAAATAATATGAGCACTATCAAAGTAAAATATACAACAGTCTTGAAATAGAAAGGCCATTTAAAAATAGAAGACGAAGAGAAGGTCAACTCTGTCTCTGAAAGCTCACCCTATTTTTAAACTCTATGCAGCACTAAACTACATCAACGGTGGTAGCTAGTACATGGATCTAGACTAAAAAGTTATAAAACTATAGTATGAGTACAAAAGTAATGGGTACTCGGCATCATCGGTTGATTGAGATAAATCATAATACACGTATAATAAAATGAGAGATAATAAGCTAAGTCAAGAGAAAAGGGAAAACCTAGAATGATGTTTCATATACCAAAAGTAAACAATCGAAATAATAATAATGAAGAAAACATAACAATTTCTAGGATAACTTGGCAACCCATAACCCTAGAAGACATAAACATAAGTAAATCATAATGTGGGCCCTCATAATCTTAGTGGATGAAATCAAAAGAATTAATAACTATAAATATACCAAATATCCACATGTCGAAGCCATAACCATGGATCTTCCTATACCGTAAACACCATACTTGAACCGATTCCATAACCGTCATAAATAACCTCAAATATGGACTTGAATTGGAAATAGTATCTCACTTGCCAAGCTTGAATAAAAAATAATATTATGAGTACCAAACTTGAATTGGAAATAGTATCTCACATGCTAGACTTGAATCAAAAATAATATCATAAATACCAGACTCGAATTGAAAATAGTATCTCACTTGTCCAACTTGATTTGGAAATAATATCATGAATACCTGACTCAAACCGAAAGTAATGTCATTATTTGCCAAACTTGAAATGGTATTAATATAATAATTTAATCGTTCTTAACCTCTCCCAAGTACAATCTAGAATAAGGCCTAATATATATATATATATATATATATATATAAAACCTCCTAGAGCTCAAAAATGTATCCAAGATAACGTAGAAGGGCCTATTGAGTCTACAAAGAGCTAATAGTAGTCTTGGACTATGGTGGAGCATAAGGATCTCCTTTAAACCCTGAAAGTTTATTCTAAGAGAAATGCTACCCCAAACTAGGCTAAGGTATCAAATCCCACTACAAGGTGCTAAACAAGCCTTAGTACTTCCTAAGACAGTAATTTCACCTATGGATTGGGTAGTTAAATGAACTATACTTAATTACAATTCCTTTATTGGTTAAATAATCTAAATCACATGAAAAATACTTCCATGTCCTAATTTCAACCTTAAAATAATATAATATCATATTGATACTACTATTAAGCTCAATCTAAGAGAATTCTAAGCCTAGTTGCAATGACCCTCTAAGACATTTTGATATTTCCACTCATTTTTTTCATTTAGAGCTTTCCTATAGTTGCCCTAAGTTATTTATGACATTCTAGAACTGATGTCTTGGTTATTGGGATGTTCATTTGTTTTTTAAGCTCAATTCCTTATTTTTAAGTCTTTGCTAGTTCAAATTGGCTATTGGGCACAAACTTTAGGCAAACGACCTTGTATGTTAATTCTGGCTGTTCCAACAACTTTTGAACATCTATTTTAGAATGGGGGACCCTAGGTATAGGTCCCAAGATTCTTAAACTTATTTTGGGTTATTAGCTAGAAGTCAAGAAAAATGGCAAGTGGGTGTGGGACCTACTTTTCATAAAAATAAACTCGGATGGAAATTTTTACTACGTGATTGAGTTTGGAACATTGAATGTGATAGGGTGGTATAGTTAGTTTTTGTATATGGGATTTCAAGTGAATCCCAACATGTTGACAGACACTTAGAATATTTATAAGTCTCAGCTGGTGCTAGTGTTGGTTCATAGCTTAACTGACCAACACGTCATATAAGTGATCTGCAAAAGCCCAGTAGATATCACTTAGGCGACACTTTTTGTTGCTTAAGATATAGGAATGGGAGAGGGTATTACTGTGTAAGTGATACTAGTGTTACGTGCGTGACATTAGTTTTTGGTAGAATGTATCTCTTAAGCGACATTTTAGTCGCTTAAGAAATATTTGAGATAGAAGGCAAGTATCCCTTAAGAGACCCGAAGTTCGCTTATGTTATACTTGTACACCTGGGAAGGGTATAAATACCCACACTTAGTTTGTTTCCCCCTATTTTTCATCCATTGCCAAGATATTAAAACCCTAAAATGTGAAAAAGTCAATTTATGTGTTTCTTCTTTGAATTTGACGTTAGCTTCCATCTATTTAGGATTAAATACTTCATATTTTTCCACTATTAGATCTTCAAATTCACCTATTTATGAGGGTAAATATTTCTTGAGATAGAGGAATGTTCTACTGGTTTTGAATTTGTGATTTCCTAAATGGGCCCCATATGAGATTTTTACGTGATTCGTGGATCCGAAGCACAATAGTACAATATGGATATCATTGTTCTCACTTTGATAAGTAGATTATGATTTTGATAGCATGTTATCTTGTAGAAGCTTTTCGGAAGGAAAAATCATTTGTTTAGCAGATTCATTAGGCTTTTCTTCAGTATCATGGTTAGCTAGGTTAACTCTCTTCATAGATTGAACTTTTTCATAGTATGCTTATGATATTATGCTAGATTTAAGATTGGATTTAGGTTCTGGAAGTATGATTATCAATATTGGGGTTAGTTGGACTATTTAGGCTATTTTAAGGCCATAATTTAGAAGTAATGGACATAGTTGTTCATGTTCTAGAATTTTTTTCTCAGGGCAAATTGAGTCTTGTTTAACATATAAAAGTGGATTTAGATACCTTATCCTAGTCTGGAGTAGAATTTTTCTTATAGTGAATTTTGGAGAGTAGAAGTGGGCCCCTCTGACCTGTCTTAGGCCAAGACTTGAGCTAGTTTTTGTAGACTTTTTTATGTTTATTTTAAATTAAAAATTCTCATCATGGGACTTGAGGAGATTAGATAATTAATGGTCTTGATGGTATGATATTTGGAGTTAAAGCTAATCATGATAAAACCTGGTAGATTATTAATATTAATATTTCTGGTTTAAGTCTGCGATTTATTATGATAATATGAGTTCCAGTTCAACTTCGATGATTGATTATGATATTGATGATATGAATTTTGGTTCATTTTCATCAAGGGATTATGATATTGATAATATGGGTTTTAATTTAAATCTGGCAAATTATGATAATGATAATGATGCTATTGAGTTTCGGTTGGAGTCTGACGTTAAGAGTTATTTATGATATGATACGGTAGGGGTGGATTCTTGGTTATGGAATGATAGTTGGTAATTTATAGTTATTTGAATATTTAATTTCCTTTGATTGCACCCTCCATGCTTATGGGGGCCTATGTTGGGTTATTTACTTTTCCATGCTTACTAGCTTATGGGGGCCAATTTAGTAGCTATAATTGTTTGATTTTTCTTTTGTTATTCCATTTTTATTTATTTGTTATGCACAGTGGCATTGGAGTTTATTTTTGGGATTGTCCTTTTACCCTAACTTAGCTTATTTATCTTGAATTTTATTGTATTCGTATCATGATTTAGCTTAGTCAGCAATGATGCCTACTGAGTACCTGTGGTTTTGGTACTCATACTATATTTTTGTGCCTTTTGGTGCTGATCTGAGTACTAGTAGCAGTTGCTGACATGATGATCATGCTGAATTAGATTTTTGATATAGGGTGAGCTCTTGAAGTCAGAGTTTCCCATTTTTCCTTCCATTAGCTATGTCTTGTCTTTCATTTACTTAGACATATTATATTTGACCGTTGTTTACTTATTTTCCATTTGTAGCAGCTCTTGTAACGAGACTTCTAGGTCGTGGGATAGTTGTTTATGCTTTATCTATCTTTTAGGTAATATTTATTTCTTGTTATTTTCACAAGCCTTAAATTGTTAATTTTTTGACTTTTTAGGTTATTTTACACAAAATTAGCTCATTGCTTACAGCTCTAGGCTGCAATTTGGCTTACTTATTAGCGGGGTAAAGTAGGTGTTATTGTGACCCATTAAGAGGACTGTGACAAATTGGTATTAGAGCCTAGGTTCACCAGTCATATGGGTAAAAGAGAACGTGTCTAGTAGAGTCCCTCAGATCAAAATGAATGATCCTAAGGGGGTAGAATAAAACACCATGAATTTTTGTCCCTGGAAGATTTTTAAAATTTTATCCTCACTGCCCAGACTATGACTCTCCATATGAGTCGTAGGTAGTCTTGATTGGTCTTAAGCACCCAATATTAGCCTATCCAGTATGTTGTCCTAGAGTTTCTTCTATGATAATGACTAGGGGCTATGAGTCATAAAGACTTATAATGAGTCGTATGGTGTCTTTCATAGCCCAACCAGTGTGATGTGCAATTGTTTCTGCTTTGAGAATAATTGGACCATGTGAGTCGTAATGACTGAGTGCATATGACTCATAGCTAAGTTAGTGTTGGCGATCATGGATACTATCCAGACTACGAGTGGGACCTTACGAGTCTTAAGGTGACCTTATGAATCATGAGGTCACTTGCAGCGACTGGGCGGTCAATTTCCATTCTTTTCGTTAATGATATTTTAGTCAATTCCCCTTTTTTCATACTTAAACTCCATGACGAAAAAGCACTCAAATGGGTTATTTCTCATTTATAACACAATAAAAAACACTCTGTAAACTCTCCAAGGTCAAAATACTTAGGGTTTTGAAGAAGTTGGTCATCTAAGGGCTTAAGCGTTGATTTCTCTCCATAAATCTTGGTATTTCAACCATGGTACTCTCCCTTAATTTTCAATTTATGCAAATCATGTGTTTTATATGGTTTAAATTATATGGATTTGAATATGGTTTTGTTATGGTTAAGGTTTAAATAGTATTTGGAAAGGCTAGTTATCTTGATGGCTTTATCTTTCCCTCGGTTTTTCTCTGGTTTATACAGATAACATGCACTGGGGTTCTTTCAGCAGGAGGAGCTGAACCAATATAGCTTGTGGGTGCCTTTTTTGATGATTAAGCTACATAGTCCAGGATAATGTTTACTTCATGGTAAGCCCTGTTCCCTATCGCTGCATATTATTTATATATGTATATGGTGTTTACATGGTTTTGAATTAGATTTGACTTTGCATTATTTTATCCCCTATCCCTTAGTTACATTCTAGTTTTCAACCCACTAACCATCTCTAGACACTGTAGCCCCACACGATGCAGGCACTAGAGATACTTCTACTTTTCCTGCATAGTTTTAGGTAGATCGTCTCGGTTCATTAGTCACTAGTGGTGAAGTGTTGAGCGTCCATTCTCCAAAAAACTTGGTTATTTCATTAGTTTCCTTTCATAGACTAAAATTGAAGAGTTTATAATGTCATTGTCATTGTCATTATCTGGGTCAGGGGCATATCCCGACTTAGATTGGTTTTCAATATTGTTTAAAGGCTTTGTGGATATAACTGTGGACTTGGTTTTTGTTATTGGTTGTTGGATATTTAGTTATCTTAGATTCCTTTGAGTTTTTATATATGTTCTTGTTATATATTCAAAATTCAGCCTCTATTGGGCATTGTGTTCGGTTTGACTAGGCAAGGGGGTAGTCTATGGTCCTCGGGTGGACTTGAGATACCCATTGATAACTGTAACACCCCATATTTTTGGGCTAGATTTTAGACCGTCGTTCCTACGTATATAGACCCGAACTGAATTATTATTTATTAACATACATGTGGTAAACACTCCTATCGTAATTCCCCATAAAGTTCTTGAGTCGATTTCATTTTTAGTGTTATGTTTGAGGGGCTAACAACTAGAATATTTTTCTAAGTTTAATGAGGACTTAGAGTCATTTTAGCTGGCAATCTTCGGGAGACAACTTTTCAACCTTTCCGACATCTGTTTTTAGATTTTCAAATTGCGTTACGATCGGAAAAGCTCATAATATATCTCGGATAAGTTCTGGAATTTTTCAGAATGTATAAAGCTGTGTTTGGATTTCAAAACAGTAGCAAAACGCATAGCCTATTGCCCAGTTTTCAGCATTTCAGGGTCAACTTAAAATGATCATAACTCTTTGAATATAATCAACTGGGAGAGCTGCTACCCATCAAATGAAATCTCTTTGAGTCTTATTTCCAATGCAACTAGTTTCATCCAAATCCAACTTCTGAGTAAAGAGTTATACCCATTTTATTTCAGCTTGTCAGCTTGTCAACTGAGGGACAGTTTCGAATTTGTTTATTTTCTTAGGGGCATTTTAGTCATTTCACCTCACCCAAATTTCATCTATAACACCAGATTTATCCCTCAATTCATCAAAATATAATCTTTTTCTCAAATTTTCTCTCAAGAACACCCATTAGGGTTTCAAAATAAAAACCTCAATAACTCGTGATTCAACCATGGGTTTTCAAAATAAATTGAAGATTTGGAATCTCCGCAATGTAGGCTTCAAGAAGCACCTATCATATTCGCATATAGAGGTACGTGGGGTTATCTCAAAAATCTCATGGGCTTAAAAATTCATGTTTTAAAAATGGGGGTTTTGAAATTATGAATATAAACATGTTTCAAGCATCTTTATGGTATTGATTTGGTCTTTAGGCCTATTTTCGAAGTGATTTGATATATCATATATGCATATGCTTGTGATTCAAAAGATGTTAACTTGAGAGCATGCATTATATGAAATCCCTCTCTTGATATGAAATTGTTTGAAATTTTTATATAATGTGACTTGTTTGAAACCATCTTGACAAGCATGACATGAACTATTTTGAAAATGGATATGATTTTCGACTTGCAAGGAGAGGGTTATTATGTTGAAATATGATGAATATAATGGTTGCATGAAAGAATGATGTGATATTGATGGCTTGCAAGTCGGGTATGATGATACCCTACAAAATATGATATGTGATTGAATTAGATGAAATTTGAATGCATTGATTTTACATGATATAGATGGATACCGAAAGAAGGCATTTGAGTGTAAGGGCTCATCGCTGGAAATCGTGTTTGCCAACATGGGAACTTGGTACCATGCTTTGTGATCTTGCGTACCTGACTTTATGTCATTCCCAAATTGGGACTATGGTTAGGAGCCCTGCTTTGTGATCTTGTGCACTATCGTTGGGTCGAGACACCCTGCGGTGTGATCTTGTTTGTCTTCCCCTCACTTATACTCTAATCTCGATGGCAACCAAGCTTTGACAGTTGGTGTAAATATGATATGTAGGGTATTCCACCTAGCTCATCTGCATTGCATTGTTGTTGAAAATAATTACATTACACCCATGTTTTTTCAAATGATTTGATATGAAACTTCTTTATAATGTCTCTCAAATATATTTTGTAAAAATATTATGTTTTGTTTTGATATCTCTACGTACCAGTACTTTTGTAGTGACCCCCTTCCCTTCTAGGTTTTGAGGCACAGTCTAGGGGTCTAAAAAATCAGTAGATTTCCTCAGATAGATTCGCAGAGTATTTGGTGAGCCTTCTATATTTCGGAAGGCCTGATATCTGGCAGTTTCATTTATCATTTATTAGTTTTGGGTCTACTGGGGTCCTTGTCCCAGTTTTTAGATAGATATTTGTTTCAATCATATAGTAGAGATTTCCCAGACGTGATGGAGATGTTGATTGAGATTGTGGGACATTATTCCCCATTATTATTTTTATATGATTCTTGACCATGTTTTCGTTATGTAGTGTGTCTTCCACATTTTTTTATATAAGTCATATGCATGATTACAAGATAGATAAGGGGTGTTTTGGGCCTTGATGGTTCGGAATACTTATCACGTCCAGGGCCCTGGTTCGGGTTGTATCAAACTTGGTGTCAAAGCACGATTCGTGGTCCCAGGGTGTCTATGAAATCGCATCAGGTAGAGTCTTATTTATGGGTGTGTAGCGCGCCACACTTAGAAGCAGGAGGCTACTAGGCATTTAGGAATGTCTCTCTTTCTTCATGTTCTAGTCCGTGCAATAGAGTCGGAATATTCCCCTTTTATGCTCTAATTCGTGCTACGGTGTCGCCCATATGAAAGTAAAGTCATCCCAAATTCTTTCCTTACTCTAATGTTCTTAGATATGTCCCAGTATTGGGCTGATTCAAGAGCAAAAAGTTTAGAATATACATGATATAATCCTTTTCGATTGAGTCCTATAAGATTTTAAAAATTATGCAAAGACTCGATAGCAGTCTGTTAGTGCATCAATATATGTTGATTCTGATGTAAAAATTAATCTTGATGGAATCGTGCATTCCAGCTTAAGGTATTAAGTGTATCTAGTCCCTCTCAAAATCTTGTTACAGATGTGGACAATGTATAACAGAATGTTGGAACTGTATTTCTACCCGAATAGTAGCATAAATTAAAGTGTTGTTGTCATGACCTATTGGTAGTGATATTGGACAAAAAAGTTGGTGATTTAAAGTCACAAAGTTAGAAGTCAGAGTGAGGGTGATTTTATGTAAATGAATATTTCAGTTGAATATCCGATGTTTGGGGATGATTTAACCCTTTATAGTGATAAACTAATGTGGTAGCTAGCAGCTTGTATGGACGGCATGGTAGTCCATGGAGAAAGTGTTTTACTCAGATTTTTATTTATACAAAATAATATGTATATTCTTAGACCATTAAATATTATGTGTCAATTTTCTATCCCTTGTAATATGTAATCTTGTTATCATGGTGTTTTTGAAAAAAAAATAAAAAAAATTTAAAGTCTAGTGAAGCTGTGTGGGGCTCTTTCGATTCACTATCATAGTTCCCTTGTCATCCATCTTATTTTCTTGTTCAAAATACAAAACCAAAGTCTAGTGAAGCCGTGAGAGGCCTGTTTTGATTCACTAGCAACTTGTTATCCAACTTGTTGTTCTTTCGTTGGTTTAATATATGTATGGCTGAATCTGTTTGCATAAGATTGAGTTGGTAAAGAGGTAATTCGTCCTTGTGAGTTAGTTTAGTAAAAGGTAGAGAAGGAGTTGTTAGTCAGGGTGATTTGTTGGTTGCTTGAATGTGAAAATGGCTATATTAGCGAGTAAGTTATGATTATAGACTCAAGGTTGTTTGAGGAATTTGAAGGCAGTCTAAATGTATGATTGAGTGAGTAAGTATGAGGTGAGAAATCTATATAAGTAGAAAAGATTGTATGGGGTTATAATATAAGATTAAGGTTGATCGTGTCTATTATGTGACCTTACCCCTTGACCTTCTTTTATTGATAGTTGTAAACTAGTACTACTTATGAGAAGGTATATAGCAGATTTTGAAGTATTTGGGATAGAATGTTCCAATTTGATGGATTAGTATATTATGTTGCATTCATCATTGGTGGTAGATGATTGATGCTAGACCATTGACTTGAATTTAGTGTAGGATGTGGATGTAAAAGTAGTGGCATGAGATTAATGATGTATATTTATGGGAATAAATATTAGTAGGCTTGATGTGTTGAAATAGTATGTGCTAATGAGTTATGATAAGGAAGACCGTAAGGTCAAGATCGATTATTGTTGTTATGAAGTTCTAGTGTACTAGTGTTTCTTGATGTTTATTTCATGGTTTCTAAGTGAGAATCATGCGTAAGGTTGGGTTGTAAAATCATGTTTAGCACTAGACATTAAGTTTGAATAGTTGAAGTTCATAAAGGTGGATGTGATGATTTCTTGATCAATGATATTACTTATATGAAAGTGATCTAATAGGCTTGAACGGTGTATGAAATGGCTTAAGTTTAAATTGATTCATAATGAAGTATAATGTCGTAGGTATGGTGTATAAGTATGCCAAGGTGATATGAGGTTGCGGCATATTTTTCTAAGACTATTACATAATTTGTGTGGCTAGTGGTACCATTGAATCGTTAAGTGGAGAAAGACTAGTTAGATGGTATATGGTGATCTAAATGTCCATGTTAAGTGTTAGAATCTAAGTTTGAGTTTTGAAGGTTGAACCGATAGAAATAAGTATTGGTGGCTTTGGAAAGATAGAGTGTATCCCAGAAGGTAGTCATTCGGGTTAAGTCTACGATATGCATGTATTATCATTTTTTTTTCTTTCAGACCCTAGAGTGCAGTAAGTGTAGTTTAGTTAGAATCTGTTAAGGGATCTCCCAAACTCTAGATAATGACTTGAAGCTAAGGGGGAGATGATATAACGAATGACTAAGTAAGACTCTCAGATTCTAGTAGTGATGCAATATGATTTAGAACATTAGAAAGTGAGGGTGAATCTCAACCCATTCCTACCTCAGTATTTTTTATTAGTTATTCGGATGCTTACTCATGCCTTATGATCCAGTTCCATGATCCTAGGTCATGATTCCTATATATGATAGAGAGTCACGTACTCTTTCAGTTCCAAGATAATGAGTTCTAGTTCATTCAAGTAGTCAGAATCATATTCCTTATGTTATGAACTCTAGTTGAGGTCATGCAAATCATGACGCATGTACTCACTCTTTATAGTATGCTTAGTCCCATATAAAAATGTTTTCATGCTTCAGGATCTTATATTTTAACCTTTTAGTGACCCTCCCTATGCAATGATAGTGGTGATGATGTAAATGTTCTTGTTGATGGAAGATCATAGTATGCTTGCTTAGATAAGGCCATAAGTATGAAGTAAGAATTGGGGCCAAGTCTTTGATACACATGATGGTTAGTGGAAAAGCTTGTGTGTGTATGTATTAGGGTAGCGCGTGGGAGTTATATTGACAATAGTTTAGAAACTATGTGAAGTATGTATTTATGTGTGGTTTCCTTGAAGTCAACATGTGGTTATAAAATAGGCTTGAATTATGTTTTGGGATTGTAGTGGAAGGTCGCAATATGCATTAGCGACTTCATATTAAGAGTTCAGAGTAGTCATTGAAGTGGTAAGGCATGTTATGCTTAGGATATGATCTTTAAAAGAGGTATAGAAGGTGGCATCATATGGTTTAGAATAATAGCGTGGTGCATCATGTTCTATTTTTGTGACTTAGAGTTAGGCTTGATCGCGGTGTAAGGATTAAGCTATTTTAGACATTAGTAGAAAATTTTTTTTTGTCAATGTTCATATGAGATTTTTAAGCTGACCTGAAAGAATATGATATTTATAGGGAATAGTATAGTTAAGGGATATTCGAGAAGTGTGCTAAGCTTGTAAGTAAGAAGTTGTAGTGCCAAAGGTCTGGTAATTCTATCCTAATTTAGGAGTTATATGTCTATATTCTAGACTATAGAGTGGTGTCATTGTGATGATTCCTTAGTGGGTGTCTTGTGTAATCCATACCCAAGATTAGTGGTTCCCTATTACTGCTAGAACTTCCTTAGAGAGAGTGTTGGAGAGAATACTCCAGTTAAGTATGAAGGTCCAGCATAATTCAGTCTGTATAGTCAGTAAGTTAGTTTAACAAGCAAATTCACATGGCTTGTTTTCTCGTCTTTTTATTTATTCATGCTACCCGAAATCTCAGAAATGCTACTATTCCAAGATAAAGTATACTAGTAATTGCGAGTATAGATCAGTTCATGCATCATGCATTAGATTCAGATTCTAGAGGTTTATTTATGATTCAATTCGTAGGTGCCTTGTACATCGCTTCAGTTCCCCGAGTATCTTAGTGAATTGAGCATTCATAGAGAGGCATAGGATCCCAAGGGTGATATACCTCATTCAGTTTCATGCATAGATTCTTATTACAAGCCTCACACCAACTATCATTGCGTATTCAGTCATACATTCATACGCCAGTTCAGTTAGATATGCATGCATTAGAAATGCATGTTCACTAGAAAAAGATCAGCTTATCAGTGTATTTAGTCCTACATTCATGAGAACAACTCAGTCACAGATCCATGCATCAGATATGCATGTTCATTAGGAGAATTCATCTTATAAATAGCTTTAGTCATGTATTCCATGCATCAGATATGCACGTCCAGTATAAGAATTTGGAACATCAGTAGTTCCAGCCTTATAGTCATGTTTCAGATCAGTGTATTCTTTCTTAGAGAAACATATCATGTCCACATTATTCCATACCTCTAAGCTTCAATATGTTCCTACCCATAGTACATCTCGAATAAGTGTTGAATTTTTTTGAAACGCATAAGGCTGCGTTTGGATTTCAAAACAGTAGCAAAATGCATAGCCTATTGCCCATTTTTTAGCATTTTAATACTCTGAATATAATGAACTGGGAGAGCTGATACCTACAAATGAAATCTCTTTGAGTCTTATTTCTAATGAAACTGGTTTCATCCAAACTCAACATCTGACTAAGGAGTTATACCCGTTTTACTTTAGCCTGTCAGCTTGTCAACTGAGGGACAGTTTCGAATTTGTTTGTTTTCTTAGAGGCATTTTAGTCATTTCACTGACCCAAATTTCATCTATAACAGTAGATTTATCCTTCAATTCATCAACATATAATCCTTTTCTTAAATTTTCTCTCTCAAGAACACCCCTAGGGTTTCAAAATAAAAACCCCAATAACTCAAGATTCAACCATGGTTTTTCAAAACAAATTGGAGATTTGGAATTCCCGCAATGTGGACTTCAAGAAGTACCTATCATATTCGCATATAGAGGTATGTGGGGTTATCTCAAAAATCTCATAGGCTTAAAAATTGATGTTTTAAAAATGGGGATTTTGAAATTAAGAATATAAACATATTTCAAGCATCTTTATGATATTGATTTGGTCTTTAGGCCTATTTCCGAAGTGATTTGATATATTATATATGCATATGCTTGTGATTCAAAAGATGTTAAATTGAGAGCATGCATTATATGAAACCCCTCTCTTGATATGAAATTGTTTGAAATTTTCATATGATGTGAATTGTTTGAAATCATCTTGACAAGCATGACATGAACTATTTTGAAAGTGGATATGATTTTCGACTTGCAAGGAAAGGGTTATTATCTTAAAATATGATGAATATAATGGTTGCATAAAAGAATGATGTGATATTAATGGCTTGCAGGTCGGGTATGACGTACCCTATAGAATATGATATGTTATTGAATCAGATGAAATTTGAATACATTGATTTTACATGATATAGGTGGATGCCCGAAGAAGACGTTTGAGTGTAAGGGCTCATCGCTGGAAACCGTGTTTGCCGACATTGGAACTTGGTACCATGCCTTGTGATCTTGTGTACCTGACTTTATGTCATTCCCAAATTGGGACTATGGTTAGGAGCCCTGCTTTGTGATCTTATGCATAACTATTGGATCGAGACACCCTATTGTGTGATCTTATGTGTCTTCCCCTCACTTATACTCTAATCTCGGTGGCAACCGAGGTTTGAATGTTGGTGTAAATGTGATATGTAGGGTATTCCACCTAGCTCAGCTGCATTGCATTGTTGTTGAAAACAATTACATTACGCTCATGTGTTTTCAAATGATTTGATATGAAACTGCTTTATAATAGCTCTCAACTATATTTTGTAAGAATATTATGTTTTGTTTTGATATCTCTGCGTACCAGTACTTTTGTATTGACCCCCGTCCTTCCCAAGTTCGGAGGCACAGTCTAGGGGTCTAGAAAATCAGTAGATTTCCTCAGACCGATTCACAGAGTCACTTGGTGAGCCTTCTATATTTCGGAAGGCCTAATATCTGGCAGTTTCATTTATCATTTATTAGTTTTGGGTCTACTGGGGGCCTTGTCCTTGTTTTCACATAGATATTTGTTTGAGTCATGTAGTAGAGATTTTGCAGACGTTATAGAGATGTTGATTGAGATTGTGGGACATTATTCCCCATTATTGTTTTCATATGATTCTTGACCATGTTTCGGTTATATAGTGTATCTTCTGCATTTTTTTTCATAAATGTCATGTGAATGATTACCAGATAGAGAAGGGGTGTTTTAGGCCTTGATGGTTCGGAATACTCGTCACGGCGAGGGCCCCAGTTTGGGTCGTGACAATAATGCTCAACTTACACATAAATTTAAGTGCAAGGAAATCATTGTCAATATATTTACCCTACTTCGGAGTGGGGGTCGAATCCACGATGAATAATATAAGTGGAAATCAAGTTAATTCAAAATAATAGATATAAGTCAAATTCAAACCAATGTTATAAGAAGATAAAAGTGGGGGAGATAGGTATCTAAACTAATGTTTCTTTTGGTTTTTTCTTGTATAAATTTTGGGATACAAATAGTTAGAGTTTTAAAAATTATTCACAGATCTTGGGATTATGTGTTTCTAAGGGACTGACATGTGGATGCTATTAGCTAACTTCATTATTAGTAGATCAAATATGGGTAGGTTTGGTTATAGATTTTGATGCTAGTCTTTCAATAAAACACCAAAATTTCACTCGTTGATTCATTCGAATACCTAACGGGTGTGTTCAAAAATTGGTAACCACAACCTCAATCTAGGCATCCCTATTTCTAGGATGATACTCATGGTATATTTAACTTCACAATCACCCTTATGTCTAAGATAGTGAAAATTTATCAAACTGCACATATAATTATTTATCATTGCTTTGGTCTCCACATCCCTCTTTCAATGATTATGTGGATTCCTAAAGTTCACCTAAAACCCTTCTTTCGAGATAGCCTTTAGCTTTCTAGAGTATGGGGCTTTCACTCATTAAAATCATATGGCTATTTGGGGCTTTTTATGAGTGGTGATTTACCACTCATTCTCACTAAACATTCGTTCACATTACCTTGTTTTGAATGAATAAATGAGATATATTTAGGACTAAATGCAGTAATATCCACTCTTTGTAGGCATAGAGTGAAAAGTGAGAAAGATGTGGATTGGAGCTTAAAATGATCACAAAAAAGGGAGAACCCTCACGGACACCATAAGGCAATGGTAAGCTGAGAAAAAAAAAAATGAGAGAGGCTTGTTGGCGAAAATGCAGTTTAACACCTGGAGTAGAAGGGCCTCAGTTACCGTGGTCGTGGTCTGCTGACCGCGATCACGATAGTTAAGTAGGGTCAGTTAACTGCGGTCATGTAAGCCTATCGCGATCTCAGATTCCTCGATCATGGATAGACCCATACGATCGTGGCTTAACAAAACACCGCAGCCCAAGGGCAAAACTAGAAATGCATGTGGCCGATCCCAATTTTGACAAAAAGAATCAAACCCTAGCATAATGGAAATATTACATCTTCCCCAATTTTGAGTTTTAGCTCTTGAGTTTATAGCCTCAATTTTTGGAGAAGAAAATATTGTATAATTTTTTCAGTAAAGAATAGATTGGAGACTATCTAAAGTGGGCGATTAGTTCACTTCCATTGTTGATTTGTGGGAGTGCCAAGTTTGAAATAACATTCACTTAAGATTCAATAAATCACTTCAATGGAGATTATGGGTATATCTATGCTTATTTATCTTAAGTATAGCTAGATCTCCTCTTGGGGTTATGTGTGAATAGTGGTTAAAGTGTGTGTGGGTTGTTATTAATTAGCTTCTATTTAGTAGTTCATGTTTATGGGTTTTAACATTGCTATGCTAATTTGTTGGGGTTTGATGGGTGAAATCCCCAAATACCCACATGGGTATGATGAGTTAAGGCGCCATGCTTTAGAAAACCCAAAGCCATCTTCGAAAGAAAGGTATTGGGTAAAATTTAGGAATCCATATCATCCTTGGAAGAGGGATGTAAAGTCCAAAGAAATGATAGATAATTGTGTGTGTAATTTTCTAAATTTCACTATCTTAGACATATGGGTGAATGTGAGGTTGACTATACCATGGGTATCATCATATAAATAGGGATGCCTAAATTTAGGTTGTGGTTACCAATTGTTGAACACACCGATTAGGTATTCTAAAGAATCTATAGGTGAAAATTTGTTGTTTTGTTGAAAGACTAGCATCAAAATCTATAACCAAACCTACCTATATTTGACTTACTAAATGGATGTTAATTGCTAACACCCACATACCACTCCCTTAGTAAAGCATAATCCCAAGATCCGTGCATGCCTATTAAAACTCTAATTATTCATAGCCCAAAATTTATACTAGAAAAATCCAAAAAGAAACATTAGTGTAGATACTTATCTCCTTAATTTTTTACCTTTTTGTTACATTGGTTTGGATTTAACTTGTATCTATTATTTCGAAGTAAATTGATTGCCACTCACATTGTTCATCTTGGATTCGACCCCGACTCAAAAGTTGGGTAAATATATTAACGACGACCGCCTTGCACTTAAATTGATGTGTAATTTGAGCGTTATAAAAAATGGCGCCTGTGCCAAGGAACAATTTAGAAAATTGAGTTAGTTTGGAATTTTAGCTTACTTGCTTGAATTCAATCTTGCATATATTTGTTTGTGATCTTTCTTTGTAGGTAGATTTTCTTTTATTTTTATTTTCTCTATGGCATCTTTTGATGAGTATGATGTTGGTAGTTGGGATACCTATCATGATGACTCATGTCTAAATTATGAAGGACCACACTTTAGGAGAGATTTTAACTATGCTTCCCGGAAAGAGATAGACCCACCATCTTGATCCCATGAGAAGTATAGGTACTCGTTAGGTAGTGGTTGAGATGGACATTGGAATAATTTTCCAAATGACCCCTCCCCCTATTATCCTAACCGAATTTCTAGTTCTTCTTATGAGATTGATAGGTCTTATAATGAGAAGAAGGAAGAGCAATAAACCAGACCCATTGGTCTTGAGCAATGCTTCAAACTATTTTGGATCGGGTAATTATTACCCGAGATAATGTGCAAGACTTGCATCAATCCTAAAGAGTGTTAGAAAAGGCAAATGTTAAGGCTGGGAAAGAACATAATTCTTGCAAACTTCACAACCTTGCCCATTTCCCAAGTGGAGGTTTATCAAGAAGAAAAACCAAGCTACGATGACGAGCTTGGTAGAAAAGACTCTAGGTAACTTCCAAAACAACCAATTCATATGAGGAAGAAGAAGCCACAATAAAATAAATGGTACTAGAGTCAAAATAACAATCAATGCAAATATCTTATGATGACTCTAGTTCATTTTGGGGATAAAATGCTTTGGAGAAAGAAATTTAGAAATTAGGGGTTGGACCTTATTCAACCCACTTTTCAACATTTTACCTCGAGGATGTGATGAGAATCCTCAATCAAGACAAATGATGGACTGTGGGGAGACGGAGTACGATTCCTACATTTTAGAATTTGCAATTCTAAAGGAGCATATGGAACCCCATCCATCAATGGAAAAATAACCTAATGCCGACATAAAACTAGTGGCCTATTAATGTTTTCACTTTTACCTAAGGAGAAAATTCAAAAATTTGATGTGAAGTTGGGTAAAAGGTTCAAGTCTTCAAAATGGTGAGATCGAAGCTTGCTCACCATGTCCTCCTGTCTTCCAAGTTTTATCTTGGAAGTTTTGAATCTTCTATCCCTCTGCCACTTATTTCATATTGAACAAAAGTTGGGATGGAAATTCAAATCCTCTAAGTGGAAACATTAAAAGAAGCAATGGAGGCGCCGTGCCATGACCTTAAACTAAGCACTCAATGGGAGACAACCCATCATACCACAAAAAGTGGCACGTATCATTTTTCTTTTATGCATGATAGGGTAGATCTTAGTTTTGTTTTTATTGCATGCATAATCTATGAAATGTTAATGCTAAGAGAAATTTTGATTGAATATGAAAATTGAACATGTGAAATTGGCAAATTGGACTAAATAAGAAGTACAGGAAATCCAATTGTTTGGTCTCTGTTACTGCGACCATGGTCTATGCCACCTCGATCGCGGAGGCCTCGTAACCATGATTACGTAACTTGGATTGCGATCGTGGTCGACTCAGATTAAAAGATCATCCAAATTCCATTTTCCTATGTGCCTCATTTTTAATTTTTCTCTACAATTTGTGGCTTTGCACTACATATCCAAGAGTAATTTCATTCCAATAGCATCATCTAACTTGGTAAGTTGTCTCAACTCCCTTGATTTTGACATAACTGTATGATTAGAACTCATAGTATAGAGAGAGATCTGAAATAGTGTTTTCATTACTAAATCCATGCTTTGTGGTGATTATTGTTGTGGTTAGTTGTTGTAGTTCGTTTACACGCCAATGGGGAAGTCTTGAGTACCCAAACTTAAGCTTTAAATAGTTGAAGTGATCGTGTATACCATGTGTTTGATTTAATTCCCCATGGAGTTTAATTTGAATTCTTTCTAGTTTGCTAGGGTGGGGGTGGGCTATATCACACATTCTAGGCTTTAATTCATTATTTATAATGTTGTCGTGCCTAGTAGAACATGAATGTGGGGATAAATATGTGTTCTAATGGAAGTACAGAACTGTAGACTATGGTCTTAGGTACCGCAATCACAGTCCCTATGACCACGATCGTGACACTGCGGTTAGTTTCACTGCTTTGCAATCGCGGCACCTACGGGCAGTTTCTTCAGGAACTGAAAAATTCTGCACATCCATTTCTGCCACCGAAACCTTCTATGACATTTCCGCATGTATTTATATGTTTGGTCTAGCATGTTTTTGGTGTAATAGTACTAAAGATTTCCTGAGTGTAATTATATATAGGATCTAAGCCTCAGATATGGAGGGATTTGACAACACCAGATTTATGACCCCAGAATGTCAGCACCTCTACAATGCGGACTTGCACAGGACTAAGTTACTCCATGAAAGGGGTATCAGCATAGACAAAGTATAGGAAAATTTCCCAAATTTTCATGCTAGACTCACTCAGACCGAGTGGCTGTGCTTTGCCCCGAAACCCTATGTTTCTAATGAACATTGGGTGTGTGAATTCTTCACTATCTTAAGCATAGTTTCTTTCACAAACCCAGTGATGATGATTTAGGGAAAGAAAGTGAACTTTGGGACAGAGCAGATCAATGAGGTGTATGGACTCCCAAATGCTGACATGGAGCAGTTCCATGTAAAATCATGCTAGCCAGGGACCTAGATGGAAAATATTTTATGTCCTGACAAAGACCATCCTTGGAACACCATCAAGAAAGAAATTTTGATGAATGAATTCATAGCCGAGGCTAGACTTTGGCTGAATATTATCTATAGTCGAGTATTGCCATGCACTCTGTCACGACCCAAATCGGGGCCATGACCGCGATGAGCATCCCAAACCATGGAGGCCCGAGTGCCCTTTTTCTATCTGGAAATCATGCACATCATTCATATACTATAATAAAATGTGAAAAAAATAAACAAATAGA
Organism: Capsicum annuum; assembly: GCF_002878395.1. Classification (NCBI taxonomy): domain Eukaryota; kingdom Viridiplantae; phylum Streptophyta; class Magnoliopsida; order Solanales; family Solanaceae; genus Capsicum; species Capsicum annuum. The sequence continues at coordinate 109,267,433 of NC_061114.1, forward strand.
ATCATAGTCATTTTCTGATTTCAACTAAACAATACGGAATTTAGTTCATGAACATTCTAAAATACATAAAAACCAGTCTGGAAAATCTCTAACAACACAAAAACTAACATCTATCTGAATACTGGGACAATTCCCCCAGTCAGACCATAAACCAAAATAAAATAACAATGTACAATCAACAAGGCCTTCCAAAATAAGAGAGGATCCCCAAGTGTAAACTTTGGAAAAATCGATCTACTGCTTAGCAGGACCCTGGGACTGTGCCTCTGATCCTAAAATATAGGAGGGTCAATATAGATGTACTGGTGCATAGAGAAACCTGATACGCCTAAATTACACCTCTCTTACGAGAGAGTAAGCGGTTGTTGTCAAATATATAACCCAACTAGGTTGGGTTCGAATCCCACCGGGAATATGGTGCTAATTAAGTTGTATACAGATTAGTTAACTTTTAATCATTTGTTTCCATAAAATAAATAGGGGGGATTTGATTCAATTAACAAATTAATGGTTTTAGTTTAACAAGATGAAATACGTGTAGTAGTATTCAAATTCAGAGAAATAGCAAGCTAGGGTTATGTCCACCTTGTAGTATTCAATACTTTTTATCTATGGGCTTTCCGAATTCATACATGCATTGTTCTTACAGAGAAACGTATTGTATTTAATAACATAATCCTAGTGTTTCTCAACAATCAAGGACTAATTCACTTTAGTTCTTTTGAATCAAAAGCGTTTACCAAAAATAATACGAAATCTCCAAGTAGTTAATCCTACTAAGGCATTAACATATGAAATATGGATTGGGAATCAAATTTTCTTGTCCTCTATGTTTGTAACCACGAGAATTCAAGACAAGCGAAGAGAATATGATGTAAACAAATGAATGCATAATGAATTCAAAACCCAAAGTGATAGATTGTATGCTAAAAGCCTTCCATAACCCTAACTAATAAACTTAGACACTCATGGGTAGAACGGAAATCACAATAGAAATATTCATCATACCAAAAACTAGAAGATGATTTTGGTGTGCGAATATTGAAACAAAAGAGAAAACATTTCTTTCTCTCTCCTCAAGCTAAGCCGCCTTTCTCCTCTCCCAAAAATAAAATAGAATAATGAATTATCAATAAAAATTCAGCATTAAATCTTTTAATAATCTTTTCTCTCATAATTGCCTTCTAAGTCCCTGAACTAATTATAAATGACAAATTAGTCTTGGACATAGTTTCTAGGCACCACATTTGATATAGACTGCTACTGTCTCTTGTGTCATATTCCATCCACATTCCATAGTCCCATTATGTCTTCATCTACTTCATTTATACCTAAAATCATGCTAATCACATCGGCTAGCTCAATTACATAGAAGTAGAGTAAAAACATAATACTCTAGGCACTTTGTTCTCTAAACTTAGCTAAAATATGGATAAGTTATGGTGCTTAGGCGTATAAATACACCCAAGATCACAAAAACAAAATACTGAAATATATATAACATATGTGAGAGCATTTCATGAAAAGGCATGTCATCGTAATACATTTGAAAATACATGGGCATAATCTATGATATTTTTAAAATGTTTCTGAAGATCTCAACTCAACATATTTGTATTACTTCTGAGCTAGGTGGTAGACCCTACAATCCTACTACCCCACGGGCTATATGTCCATCCTATACTCAGCGGCCAAGCCCCCAACCTATGTTTTCCGCAAGGGTTGGCGTTTCTGATTTTAATATGCCACAGGGCACTAGGCCAGCATATAATCCCTTTTTGGGGACATAATAACCCGTATTAGTAAAACATAATTTTGGGCAATGAGTGTATGACTCATGCCTTCTTTGGATAACCACCTAACTCTCTTTAGGCCCATTTTTAACCTTTTCTAAACATGCATCTTTCTGAATTCAAAATCTAAAAATCCGAAGGAAATCTGCATTGTGTTCTGAGTTTATCATGGCATTATCTATTTTGGTATCGTCATACCAAGAATTGCAAGTCATGTGCCTAAATCATATAAGGTTCTGCTTTAGATTTTTTAATCAACTCAATCATTTGACCACCTAAAATATTAAAACAACATAAGGGAGTCCTTATTTCAGAACATGTGCAAACTTATGCAAAGATTCCCCCTTTTTAATATTTCAAACCATGATGATAAATTTCTCAAAACAAGTCATGAAATTCTTTAAATTATTACATTGAACATTTATAAATAAAAAAACACTTGAAAGATACAAAAGCACCCTCTCTTCAATTCTCAACCAAGATCAAGTTCATAATCAACATTAAAACTCTCATCTCATTTTCCAATAATGCAATTTCACAACACACAACATCTAAAGTCAAGAAGTATCATAAAAAGTGAGGGAGTATAAATATTCATGCTCTCAATTTAACTTCAAACTCAAAACTCATACATATATATATACTAAAAAAAATTAAATTTTAGGGATGACCACAAGACCAAAATACTATTATCAAAAAAGGGTTCACAATGCACAATTGTTAATGTAAATTCAAAACCCTTCATAAATACATGATTTCTCAACCTTAAAAACTTAATCAAAATAATTTCACCATGTCCATGTAGTTTCGGAAAATCCCACGTACCGTAGATTACTTAGTTCAAATAATGGAACCCGAATCTTGAATCGTTTTTTAGAAATTTTGACTTAAGAACTTGATTCTTGATCTTTGGGGATGATGTTGTGTGGAAACCTTAAACTTGTTGAGAGTGTATGAGAAGATTTTTAAGATGTTTAATTGATGAAAATAGGTGAAAAGTATCTCCCCTTGAGGTTTATAAGTCGTGGACTGGGAGTTATATAGGAGAAAAAGACTAAAAAAACTCTTTAAAATATGGGACTAACAGTTGTAAAATAAGGGTATGTGTTGGAGCATGCGATGCGGGCTAATTGCGCGACCTCACTGCCTATCTTACGAAAATGACTATAAATTTTTTCTTGGATGTTAGATTTTGGTGAAATTGATGTATTGGAAAGCTAACTCAATTATCCATAATTTGGTGGGTCTTGAGCTGTAAAATTATACTTGTACCAAAAGTTATACACATTCAAAGTAGACCATTGTGAAATCAAATACAAAGATTAGCTGAATCAAAGGTTCTTAGCTCAACTTTGCTCAAAGTGATTCCTATGAAGATTTTTCACCTCGAGAGCACTTCAAACATGAAGATAAAGATCATGAAACTTATTATCATTTGGAAATAATTTCTATTAGAGTTTCCACATGAAGGAACAACAGTTTGATTTTCTAGTTCAAAAGTATAGGATGTTATAACTCACATGACCGAATCTCCCTGAATGTGGGTGAGATTGTGCATTTAGAATAGAGGTACTTCAGAAACCATAGAGGTAGACATCTTCTCCTTCCTTCCCATATAATAAAGCTATGCAAGAGGGCATAAGTAGAGAAGTATACTATAAATACCTTGGTACTCCCAGGCCTCTACATCTTTCAACTCAAATTTAGAGATAAGGGTGCCCAAGTTCTGAGCAAGAAAAGAAGGCAAACTCCGACAAATCAACCCAAGAGGACACAAACTCTTATAGACCTTCATCAGTCAACCCCTCCGATGACATATGCGGTCAGATACGGGTAATTAGAGAATAACTATCCAGGCTACCTCAAGGACGAGGAGATACTTCCATTGCTCACCACTTGTATGTAGCTTAGTCAAACTATGAGAAATACAAGAAGGAACAGGAGAAGCAGGGAGCCACTATTGCCTATTTGGAGAGAGCTTAATTAGCCTTAGCTGCATCACATAGGTACCTCAGAGATTTATATAAAAAAAATAGTGAAGAGAGAAAAGAAGCAAGATAAATTCTTTAAGAAGTTGAGAAAGGGGGTGAGTGGCATCTTCAAGGTGCTCAAGCCCAACCATCGACTACCTTCACTGAGGATGGACAGTGAGGATGAGACATTGGGAACAATCTTAAATAAATAACATTTTTTCCCACTCCAAGATTATCAAACGACTTACAAATACTGATGAAATTCACCAAATATAGATTTGGATCATCACCAGGTAATCTACTAAAGAGTCCTTTCAAATTCAGTAGCTCGATCATAGTACTAGTGACGTTGAATTTCACCCTAAGAGCTAGTGATGGTAGAATGATTTTCCATGTAGATCTAGTTCTATCTAAATTATCCTCATCATTGTTAATATCAAACTGTGCTTCTTTGTGGTCTTGTCTTCCTCTGAATGGGTGATTTCGATTTACAGGTAGAACTACCCCTACTGTATGCCTCCTATTAGCCAGGTCAATTAAATCATCATCTCCCAGGTCCTCTTCATCTAGATTAGGTACTTGACCTGCGTTATCTGCATTCTGGTGATTTAATTAAGAATTAGCCAAAGCGGTTATTCTTTCATCTTCCTGTTAGTTAGACATTCTTTCAATGAGATGAGGTTCAGGATTGAAGGCTAATAATGGTTCTCCTGAACTTCTGGTTCATGGCATAAACAATAATGAGCTTGTAACGAACAAAAAAAAATAAATAACATAAAATTAGTAAACTTTACTAACATTTAATTAAAACACATAAACTCAATTGACAATCTTATTCCCCGGCAAAGGCGCAAAAATTTGATACGCCCAAATTATGCCTCTCTTATGAGAGAGTAAGTGGTTGTTGTCAAATATATAACCCAACTAGGTTGGGGTCGAATCCCACAGGGAATATGGTGCTAATTAAGTTGTATGTAGATTAGTTGACTTTTAATTGTTCGTTTTCATAAAATAAATAAGGGGAATTTGATTCAGTTCACAAATTAATGGTTTTAGTTTAACAAGATGAAATACGTGTAGAATTATTCAAATTAAGAGAAAAAGCAAGCTAGGGTTATGTCCACCTTGTAGTTTTCAATTCTTTCTAACTATGGGCTTTACGAATTCATACATGCATCATGCTTACAGAGAAACTTATTGTATTTAATAACATAATCCTAGTGTTTCTCAACCATCAAGGACTAATTCACTTTGGTTCTCTAGAATCAAAAGCATTTACCAAAAACAATACGAAATATCCAAGTAGTTAATCCTGCTAAGGCATTAACATATGAAATAGGGGTTAAGAATCCTATTTTCTTGTCACTACTCTCTTTTCCGAACATCAACCTTTCTTTCAAAAAAGTTGCGTTTTAAGGCATATCCTCTATGTTTACAACCATGAGAATTCAAGATAAGCGAAGAGAGTATGATGTAAATAAATCAATGCATAATGAATTCAATACTCAAAGTGATAGATTGTATGCTACAAGGCTTCCATAACCCTAACTAATAAACTTAGCCACTCATGGGTAGAACGGAAATCACAATAGAAATATCTATCATACCAAAAACTAGAAGATGATCTTGGTGTGCAAATAGTGAAACAAGAGAGAAAATGTTTCTCTCTCTCCTTAAGCTAAACCGCCTTTCTTCTCTCCCAAAAATAATACATAATAATGAATTATCAATAAAAATTCAGAATTAAGTCTTTTAATAATCTCTTCTTTCATAATTGCCTTCTAAGTCCCTGAACTAATTATAAATGACAAATTAGTCTGGGAGATAGTTTTTAGGCACCACATTTGGTCCAGACTGCTACTCTCTCTTGTATCACATGGCATCCATATTCCATAGTCCCATCATGTCTTCATCTACTTAATTAATACCAAAAATCATGTTAATCACATCGGTTAGCTCAATTACATAGAAGTAGACTAAAAACATAAGAAACTAGGCACTTTGTTCTCTAAACTTAGCTAAAATATGGATAAATTATGATGCTTAGGCGTATAAATACACCCAAGATCACAAACCAAAAAAAAAATACTGAAATATATATAAAATAGGTGAGAGCATTTCATAAAAAGTCATGTCATCAGAAAATATTTGAGAATACATGGGTATAATCAATAATATTTTTAAAATGTTTCTGAAGATCTCAACTCAACATCTTTGTATTACTTTTAGCTACAAGTCTATGACCCCATGGGCTATATGTACGCCCATGACTCAATGGCCAAGCCCTCAAACTAAGTTTTCCGCAAGGGTTGACGTTTCTGATTCTAATATGCCACAGGGCACTAGGCCAGCATATAATCCCTCTTTGGAGACATAATAACCTGTATCGGTAAAACATAATTTTGGGCAATGAGTTTATGACTTATGCCTTCTTTGGGTAACCACCTAACTCTCTTTAGGCCTATTTTTAACCTTTTATAAACATGCATCTTTCTGAATTCAAAATCTAAAAATCCAAAGGAAATCTATATTCTGTTCTGAGTTTAACATGGCATTATCTATTTTTGTATCTCATACCAAGAATTTCAATTCATGTGCCTAAGCCATATAAGGTTCTACTTTATATTTTTTAATCAACTCAATCATTTGACCACCCAAAACATTTAAACAACATAAGGGAGTCCTTATTTCAAAACATGTGCAAACTTATGCAAAGATTCCCCCTTTTTAATATTTCAACCCATGATGATCAATTTCTCAAAACAAGTGATGCAATTCTTTCAATTATTACACTGAACATTTATAAATAAGAAAACACTTGTAAGATACAAAATAACCCTCTCTTCAATTCTCAACCAAGATCAAGTTCATAAACAACATTAAAACTTTTATCCCATTTTTTCAATAATGCAATTTCACAACCCACAACATCTAAAGTCAAGAAATATCATAACAAGTGAGGGAGTATAAATATTCATGCTCTCAATTTAACTTCAAAATCCAAACTCGTACATACATACATATATACTAATAAAAATCAAATTTAACGGACGACCACAAGACCAAAATATTATTATCAAAAAAGAGTTCACAATGCATAATTGTTAATGTAAATTCAAAACCCTTCATAAATACATGATTTCTCAAACTTAAAAACTTAATCAAAATAATTTCACCATGCCCATGTAGTTTAGAAAAATCCCACGTACCTTAGATTACTTAGTTCAAAGAATGGAACCCAAATCTTGACTCGTTTCTTAGAAATCTTGACTTAATAACTTGATTCTTGATCTTTAGGGATGATCTTGTGAGGAAATCTTAAACTTGTTGAGAGTGTATGAGAGGATTTTTGAGATGTTTAATTGATGAAAATAGGTGGAAGGTATCTCCCCTTGAGGTTTATAAGTCGTGGGCTGGGAGTTATAAGGGAGAAAAAGACTAAAAATCCTTAAAAATACGGGACCAACAGTTGTAAAATAGGGGCGGGTGTTGGAGCACGTGATGCGGGCTAATCGCGTGACCTCACTACCTATCTCACGAAAATGGCTATAACTTTTTTCTTGGATATCGGATTTCGGTGAAATTGATATAGTTCAAAGCTAACTCAATTATCTACAATTTCGTGGGTCTTGAGCTGCAAAATTCTACTTGTACCAAAAGTTCTGCACGTTCAAAGTATACCATTATGAAATCAAATACAAAGATTAGCTGAATCTAAGGTTCTTAGCTCAACTTTGCTCAAAGAGATTCCTATGAAGATGTTTCACCTCGAGAGCACTTCAAACAAGAGGATAAAGATCATGACACTTATTCTCATTTGAAAATAATTTCTATTAGAGCTTCCACATGTAAGAACAATAGTTTGATTTTCTAGTTCAAAAGTATGGGATGTTACAACTCACATGACCATTGTTACAAGTTTACGAGCTCGGATGGTAACCTGTCTTATCTATGGCATCACCCTGAATGTGGGTAAAATTGTGTATTCAGAATAGAGGTACTTCAGAAACTATGGCGGTACACATCTTCTCCTTCCTTCCCATATAACAGAGCTATACAGGAAGGCATAAATAGAGAAGTATGCTACAAATATCTAGGTGCTCATAGGTCTCTGCATCTTTCAACTCAAATTTAGAGATAAGGGTTCCCAAGTCCAGACCAAGAAAAGAAGGCGGGCTTTGGCAAATAGACCCAAGAGGGCATAAACTCTTGTAGACCTTCACCAGTCAACCCCCCCCCCCCCCCCCCCCCCCCCCCGATGACATATTAGGTCAGATGCGGGTGGTTAGAGAACAACTATCCAGGCTACCTCAAGGACTAGGAGAGACTTTCATCGCTCACCACTCATATGTAACTTAGTCGAACTATGAGAAATGCAGGAAGGAGCAGGAGAAGTAGGGAGCCACTATTGCCCATTTGGAGAGAGATTATTTAGCCTTAGCTATATCATACAGGTACCTCAGGGATTTATATGAAAAAGTGGTGAAGAGAGAAAAGAAGCAAGATAAATTCTTTAAGAAGTTGCGAAAGGGGGTGAGTGGCATCTTCAAGGTGCTCAAGCCCAACCATCGACTACCTTCACTGAGGATGGACAGTGAAGATGAGGCCTCGACTGATTAAACTATTAATGATGCTGAGGATTATAGAGCAGAGTCAGCTAAAGGAGATAGCTTTTGATGCATATTCAGGGAGACCTTTTTACTCTTACTTACTCGCACATGCAGTGAGGACACTGCATTTTTTTAGTTGGGGGTGCCCCCGAATATGTATTGTTTTTGTGTTGTGTGCCAGATATTTCTGTTAATGTTATGTTTCGATGACATTTTGGACACTATATTTATTTTATTTTAGGGATACTACATTTGTTGGGTACCAGTTGGTGCCTATGTTTTATGGATTATCAAGTTTTTTTTCTAGTTTTTGCTTTTCTCTTTTTACTTTAGTTTTATTATTGATTTTTGGTGATGTATGACTAGCTTTGCCCTATGATAGATTGAATGAAGACTTTCTTAAGGGTAAAAAGTCTTGTTCGGGTTTTGAGATATAGGTGTAGGGTAATTCTGATTACCCGTAGCATCAATGTCATGAATGCAAGGGAAGATTGAGTACCTGCGGCATTGTAAATCATAAATTTGGGATCATGTTATACACTATTGGAAAAGTCTGAGTAGCCGTATGGTTAGTTGCTCGTTTTGAGCCAAAATGTTAGACTAAGGCTTTGGTTTTAGCAATAGTTTAGTAAATCGTGTGTGGTGCTAATGAAAAATGAACAACTCCTTTCGTCCAAAATTTTTCAAAACAAAATCAAGGGCATGGACGTGAGCAATTTTGTAACAAAACTTTTTTTCTTTTTGTGGCTTCATAAATTTTTGACTTGTGAATAAGAATAGATACTCATATTTTGTCTCTCGTAGGAGGGACATTTGATCCCCCTTGATGAATTTTGCATGCCATGTGTTGTGAGATTTTGGTATTCATCTCTTGTACACTTGTGTTATCTAGAACTTGTCCCATTAGTTTTTCAAATCTAATTTTGATTGTATTTTGTTGGAGAAATAACCTTAGGAAAACTTTGTGATTTTGGAACCTACTCTATCCTTAAAGCCTACCCAAGCATGAATATAATCCTTAGTCACCCAGTTTGAGCCTTTGGACCTTTCTTTGTCAAACACATGATAAGCCATGAACTATTCTTTTTATCCCTCTTTTGAACCTTACCCTCCTTGAACTTGAAAATGCAACTTAAGGATAAAAGCCTAAGTTGAGGGTGGTAAAGATTGAAGGAAGTAAGTTTGGGTCCACGAAGTGCTAGTAAAATATGAAACGTGCCAAAGTGTTGGAAATAAAAGAATAGAAGAAGAAAAGATCTAATAAAGGAAAGAATTGCATGAAAATTGCAAGGTCAAGAAACAAAACAAATGGGTGAATAAAAGAATCAAAAAGTAGGCATGATAAAATAGAGAAAATAAAGAAAAGTGGCCCATAGTCTAAAGGAGGATTGAAAAGTGTGATGTAGATGTTCAAGGAAGGTTGTAGCCATGTTTCTCCCAAATGATATCCTACCCTAACCCGAACCCATGTTATGAGCTTAGAAAGTCCTTTGAAATCTCCAACCATTTACTTTCTTTGTAGCGGCAATTGAAAATAGCGGAAAGCCTATGGTATGACACTTGTTGCATAGAGATTTCTTTTGTGTGAAAGAGAGTTGTTGTATTTAAAATTCCTTGTTGCATGTTTAGTAGCCTGGTGTATGGAATTCTTTTTCTTTTAATGTTGGCATATGAAACAAGTTGAGGCGGGTGATTTCGTCACCTTCCATGCAATGAGGCAAATGGAATATGACTTAGTTTTGGTCAAAAAGTAAGCCACCTCTAGAGTATTAGTTGTTGTTGTTTGGTTTCTCCTTAAAGTCCTATGTATTCTTTAATATTGCATCTTATGATGAGGGGTGTAGTGGAAATTAGCTTAGACAGTATGCAATGAGCTACTTGTGGTAGCGACTAAATTTGAAGTCATTGTAAGCTTTAAGGTGTGAAGCGGTGGAACATCCATTCGACACCATCCCTGGCATGACCTGTTGGAATGGGTCATTGGTCTACTTCACTAGTTATATAAAGTTTTGGCATAGGTGATTATTTCTCACGGTAAGAGGTAGTGTGCTTGAGGATAAGCAAATGCTTTATTTTGGGGTGTTGATGAGTGGTGATTTTACCACTTTTTCTAGCTAAATATTCGTGTACATTACCTTGTTTTAAATGAATAAAAGTGACATATTTATGAGCAAATGCACTAATATCCGCTCTTTGTAGGTATACAGTGAAAAGATAGAAATATGTGGATTGGAGCTTAAAAAGATAAAAAAAAAGGGGGAGCAAAAAAGTTCAGATGAAGACCTAGAGTAGAAGGGCCTCAGTTACCGCAGTTGCGGTCTGTTGATTTCGATTGTGGAAGTCAAGTAGGGTTAATCAACTGTGGTCATGTAAGCTTATCATATGCAGTCGCGGCTTAACGGAATACAACAGCCCAAGGGAAAAACTGGAAATGCACATGTCTGATCCCAATTTTGACAAAAAGACTCAAACCTTAGCATGATGAAAATATTCCATCTTCCCCAATTTTGAGTTTTAGATCTTGAGTTCATAGCCTTCATTTTTTGAGAATAAAATATTTTACAATTATTTTGGTGAAGAATACATTGGAGATTTTCCAAAGTGGAAGGTTAGCTCACTTCCATTATTGATTTGTGGGAGTGCCAAGTTTAAAGTAACATTCACTTAGGATTCAATAAATCACTTCAAGGGAGATTATAGGTACATCTATGCTTATTTATCTTATATGTAGCTAGATCTCCCTCTTGGGGTTATGTGTTAATAGGGGTTAAAGTATGTGTAGGTTATTATTGATTAACTTCTATTTAGTAGTTAATATTTATGGGTTTTATCATTTCTATGCTAACTTGGTTATGTTTTGATGGGTGAAAGCCTCAAATACCTACATGGATATGATGAGTGAAAACTCCATGCTCTAGAAAACCCAAAGCCATCTTCTAGCATCAAAGTCTATAACCAAACCTACCCATATTTGACTTACTAAATTGATATTGATTGATAACACCCACATATCACTCCCTTAGTAATGCATAATCTCAAGATCCATGCATACCTGTTAAAACTATAATTATTCGTAGCCTAAAATTTATACTAGAAAAATCCAAAAAGAAACATTAGTGTAGATACCTATCTCCCTCATTTTTTACCTTCTTATAAAATTGGTTTGGTTTTAAATTGTATCTATTATTTTGAAGTAACTTGATTGCCTCTCACATTGTTTTTCATGGATTCGACCCGACTCCAAAGTTGGGTAAATATATTGACGACGACCACTTTGCACTTAAATTGATGTGTAAGTTGAGCATTAATTTTACCCACAAATCCCAACCAAATTATCATAGAAATAATAATACCCATAAACATGAAATACCAATTCGGATCTAAGAATAGCAAACCACACACACTATTAACCCCTATTCACACATAACCCCAAGAGGGAGATCTCGCAACATTTAAGATAAATAAGTATATCTATACCCAAAATCTACATTGAAATGACTTGTTGAAGATTAAGTAAATGTTACTTAAATCTTGGAACTCCCACAAATCAACAATAAAAGTGAGCTAATCTACTTAGAAAGTCTCCAATGTACTCTTCACCTAAAATATATACAATATGTTCTTCTCCAAGTATGGAGGCTATGAACACAAGAGCAAAATCTAAAGATTGGGGAAGATGGAATATGTTCAATGATGCTAGGGTTTGAGTCTTGTTTTAAAGGTTTAGATCAACCATGTTCATTTCCATTTTTTCCCATAGGTTGTTTTCTTCTACTAAGAAACAATTGTGCGGGTATGGCCGCGTCCATGTCTATGCAACCACAATTATCTTCTATGACCGCGTTTGCTTGAATTTCGCTTGACTACCGTGGTTGCAGTCTGGTGACCACGACTGTGTTAACTGAGGCTAGTTTCTGCTCCAGGTCTTCAGCTGCACTGTCTTGCTCCCTTTTTATCATTTTAAGCTCCAATCCACATGTTTCTATGCCCTTAACTCTATGCCTGGAAATAGTGGATATTATTGCATGTAATCACAATTTTGTCTCATTTATTCAATCAAAACAACTTAATATGTACAAATATTGAGTGCGAATGAGTGGTAAAATCACCAGTCTTCAACACCCCTAACTTTAAGTTATTGCTTGTCCTGACGTAGCACTACCTCTTTCTATGAGACACAATTATTTATGCCTAAACTTCATTCCTTAAAGATCACAATGACTTCAACTTTAATCAATACCATAAGTTTCGACGTGCACATGGGCTAAGCTATTTTTCACTACACCCCTTATTACAAAATGCTAAATCTAAGGATACATAAGAATTTAAAGGGAAAACAAGAAACAACTACTAATGGTCTAGAAACGGCTCCTTTTTTTGCTAAAACTAAGACATACTCCATTTGCCTTATCACTTGGAAGGTGACGAAATCACCCACCTTAACTTGTTTCACATGCAAACCTCACAAGAAAGAGAATTCTACATACCATATTACCAAATATGCAACAAGGAATTTTAAGTGCAAAAACTCTCTCTCAAAAAAAGATCTCAATGCAACAAGTGTCATACCATAGGCTTGACCCTATTTTCAATCACCACTACAAAGAAAGTAAATGGTTAGAGATCTCAAAGGACTTTATGTAACACCCCAATTATCTGAATTGAAATGCTACACAATGCTCATGACATCAAAGGATCACTAGATAACCCATGACTGATATCTGTACCTGTACATTGCATAATATGACATAATAATGCGAAAACATGCACTGAAAGGCCATAAGGTTCAATACTGAACATAATCTGAATGATATAACATCTGACATAGCATGGTATCTCGATAACAAAACAAAATTGAAATACTAAAGTCTAAAAAACATGAAAATACTGTAGTCATCTGAAAGCCTCTAACTGTCTGACTAAGGAGTTGATGGGACATGTCCCCAACTAACTCCGTCAACTGATAACTGAACTGATAATAAAATAAAATCATGTCCTCAGAGAATGAGGACTCACTGCTAAAACTCCGAACCCAGGAATCTACTGCTGATCTAGAACTCGTGTCTCTAAACCTGTGGTGTAACATAAAAAGAAAACACCATAGCGTAAATGCATCAAAACAAAAGAATGTACTGAGTATACGTATGAGGTAGGCTGAATACATGGGGCTTACATGCATGAATGATAATTACTGACTGACTAATATGAACTTAAGAGTGCACATATTAATACATTATAACTAAGATCGTGAGAACATGATACCTGAATCTATATACTGATGACATGAATTTACTGGTATCTAACATGACTAATATATGAGTGACTGTGTCTAACAGTCCTAAATCTGATAAAACTATCTGAGTTGCATACTGTGACTGAGTTGACTGTATCTGACAGTCCTGAAATCTGAAGAACTATCTGAGTTCTTTTACTGAGCTGATACTAAAACTGTGGGAATAGTTATTTAACCGACATGCCCCAAATGTGCTATAACGGCTGAACTGGGGTCCAATCTATGCCCTGACTAGAAGGGTGTCAATACTGCGCCACTAGTAAGGATAACTATGGGTGCACTCATCTAACAGTGTCCCAAAAAAAGAATGGTGTGGCCCTCATCTGACAGTGCTTATCCACCTCATCAACCCTCATCTGATATTGTTGATATCTCAACTTATACTGGCTACATAGTTCTGGAATACAAGGATGACTGCTAAGAATCACACCCTCATCTGACAGTATGTGTTCCCATCCTTGGGTTCACTTGATGCTAATTTATACTCCCATCTAAAGAGACTAAACATGATTGACTTACTACACATGTACCGAGTTTAATGAATTTCATCAACTAACGAAATACTATTGATAACTGATAACTGACTGAATTTATGAGATTATTGATCTTAATGAGTACTGAGTTCATGAGATTTTTGAGATTTCCTGAGTCACATGACTGACTGACTTCTATGAAACATTGGTTGACTGAGAGTATCATAAAAACATGACATGGATTTAGGCACACAACTATATTTTTTGGGTACGAGTACCCTCAGGACTCGATAGAAGAAAACTGACAAGACATTGACATTCTTAAATTCATGACCAACGTTAACAATCCATAATACTTCTTGATCATAGGAATAGAGTTCATAATTCATAATGCCATAAATAAGGGATTTCATGCTTCACATGGTTATCATAGTCTTGATCATGGAAGGGAATGCATATAATATTATGAACGTTGCATAACACAACAAGCTCATGGAAATTGTGGTACATCATAAGGGTTAGCATGGACTTGTCATCTAGATACTATTGAGTCATAAGAAACGTGATTCTATCATTCTAGTCATTTTATCAAATACCTTACATGCACACTTTATAACATAGGTGAAATCATCAATTGAAGAATCTAAAACTACCCAAACTCATAGGTTTTCAATCAACAAACTCACATACTTCATGGAAAGTCATCAAGACACCATCTTGAAACATAAATAAAAAGTATCAACATGAACATGATCAAATCACAACAAGCAAATCACAATAGGTAATTTAAAACATGATTCTTGGACTCCACGAATGAAAGGGATCCGTGGATGAATACTATTCATTCCTTAGTTCGTGATTTTGTGAAGATTGGTGGAGATATTCTTGAAATTTGATGATGAATTCCCTTGGAATTGAACTTTCTATGAAAACTCTAAGGCTTATTCTTGAGAGTTTTTGAGAGTAATTGAGTATAAGTTGCTAAATTATGGCCAAATCTTGTGTTATAAGGCTTATATAGGGTAGGAAAATTGACCCTTTTAACCCTAGGAAACGTTTTTAATTTTTGATAAAATTTCCCAATTTTCATCCTTCGCGCGACGCGCCAAGTCACTGGAAATTGACAAATAGGAAATTGCACAGGGGCACGACGTAGAGCTATCGCGTTGTCACCTTGTCTACGACCTGGAAATTTGGCGCGACGTGCCACTATCGTGGAGCAACACTTTAAATTGAAAATTACTATTTGAGCTATCTCCGCGATATGCTAGAGGCTCAGGTGATACACTGTCTCACTAAAAAGGCTCTAACTCTTCGCTCGGGTGTCAAATTTGGGCAAATTTTATATTGATGGAATGCTTATTGAATTTTCCACATGAAAAAAGTGAAAATATTGAAAAATACTCATGGAATAATCATCATTCACTTTAGAAGATAATACTAGGCATTCTTGGGATGAATTTAGCTAGGAAGAAAATTCAGGGTATTACAACATCTTTCCGTTGGGAACATTCATCCTCGAATGAGACTGGCTGAGAGGGGGAACAATACTAGCTGAGAGGGGGAACAATAAGCTGAACATGAATTGAACATGGATAACTAGAACATAATCTCATGACTGAGAAACTAAACATGCATATCTGATGCATATGTAACTGATTCATGAATGCATAACTGAGTACTCTAAGGAACTAAATTTTCTCACAATGAGAATGCATGTATGATGCATAATTATATAATTGAGCTGGTACATTAATGCATGACCGAATATGCAATGGAACTTGATACCAAGTTTGTGATGAAACATGAGCATGAAACTGAATACCAAGTTTTCACTGAATACTAAACGTGAAGCTAAAAAAGCCTAAGGAGAACTGTTACCTTGAGCTTGATCTAGATTGGAAGGAAAGAGGTGAGGATGCTTGGGACGCATATCTACTTCTTCTTCCCAAGTAGCTCCCTCAATGGATTGATTTCTCCAAAGAACTTTGACTAGAGGGACTTCTTTGTTCCTAAATCTACGAGTTTGATAGTCTAAGATTTCGACTGGAATCTCTTCATAAGAGAGGCTGTTCTGAACAGCAATGCTCTGAATAGGGACTACAAATGATGGGTTACCAACGCACTTCTTGAGCAAATATATATGAAAGATTGGATGAACTGATTGGATGAACTGAGGCTAGATCTGAAGTCAAATAAAGCTCATAAGCTACCTTGCCGAAGCAACTGGGAATCTTAAAGGGGCTGACATATCGAGGACTGAGTTTTTCATTCTTGCCGAACCTCTTCACTCCCTTTATGGGAGAGATCTTGAGGTAGACATGATCACTAATCTCAAACTCGAGATCTTTTCTATGCATATCTGCATAAGACTTCTGTCGGCTTTGATCAGCCCGGAGTCTTTCTTTGATCAACTGGACTTTCTCTAAGGAATCAAACACTAAGTCAGGCCCTATGACTGATGCCTCACTAACTTCGAACCAACCGATTGGATATTTATATATCCTACCATAGAGAGCTTTGAATGGAGTCATCTAAATACTGGAATGATAGCTATTGTTGTATGCAAACTCAATCAAAGGCAAGTGGTCATCCCAACTACCCATGAAATCAATTGCACATACCATTAGCATATCTTCTAAAGTTTGAATGGTCCTTTCAGCTTGACCATCTGTCCGAGGATGAAAGGCTGTACAGAGATAAACTTGGGTACCAAGACCCTTTTGGAATACTTTCCAGAAGTGAGATGTAAACTGGGTACCTCTTCCTGAGATGATAGATAATGGAACACCATGTAATCCGACCAACACCCTGATATAGAGTTTTGCATAATCCTCGGCTGAATAAAAGGTATGAACTGGAAGAAAATGAGCTGACTTGTTCATTCAGTCTACTATGACCCAAATTGAATTATGCTGATGACGAGTTCGAGGTAAAACCATCATGAAATCTATGTTTATTTCTTCCCACTTCCAATTAGGAATGGTGAACTCTTGCATGGAACCACTAGGATTTTGATGGTCTATCTTAACTTGCTGACATGTAGAGAAATTGGCCACAAACTCTGCAATATCTCTCTTTATCCCAATCCACTAATAGATCCCCCACAAGTCGCGGTACATATTAGTGGACCTTGGATGAATAGACTATCGTGCACCATGCACTTCTATAAGAATTTGCTGCCTCAAGTCATCTACACTTGGAACACACAGACGACCCTGACAACGAAGGACACCGTCTCCCCCTTGGGAGAAAACCTCTACTTTCTGATCTCTGACTGACTCTTTTAGCTATATAAGGCTAGGACCCCTGTCTTCCTTTTATTTTACCTCGAAAACTAGAGATGATTTTGAGCTACTCTGAAAACATACACCGCCCTCTGATGAATCGACTAAGCGAATGCCTAGTCTGGCAAGCTGATGAACTTCCTGAACTAACTACTTTTTACTGTCCTTAACATGAGAAACACTACCCATGGATATTCTACTGAGAGCGTCGGCCACTTTATTGGCCCTGCCTGGATGATAAAGGACGCTCATGTCGTAATCTTTTAAGAGCTCTAACCACCTTCTCTAACGATGATTGAGATCTTTATGAGAAAAAACATACTGAAGACTCTTATGATCTATGAAGATATCTACATGAACACCGTAGAGATAATGCCTCCAAATCTTTAAGGAAAATACTATGGCTGCTAACTCAAGATCATGAGTAGGATAATTCTTCTCATGGGGATTTAACTATCTAGAGGAGTAGGCTATGACCTTACCATGATGCATGACAACACAACCTAAACATACTCTAGATGCATCACAGTACACTACGAACCCATCTGAACCATCTGGAAGAGCTAGAACTGGAGCTGAGGTGAGTCGATTCTTCAACTCTTGAAAAATCTTCTCGCAAAAATCTGACCACTAAAACTTGACCTTTTTCTAAGTCAATCTAGACATAGGGGATGCAATATAAGAAAATCCCTCAACAAACTATCTGTAATAGCCAGCCAAGCCTAAGAAACTCCTGATATTTGATGGAGAGACAAGGGGAGGCCAGTTTCTTACTGCTTTAGTCTTCTGAGGATCTACTCTAATGCCATCATCGAAAATGATACGACCAAGGAATTCTACTGACCTTAGCCAAAATTTGCACTTACTGAATTTGGCAACTAGTTGATGATCTCTAAGAGTCTGAAGTACTGTTCTGAGATGGCCTACATGATCGTGCTCTATATGGGAATAGACCAGAATATCATCTATAAAGACTATGATGATTATGTCTAAGTACTTCTTGAACACACAGTTCATTAAGTCCATGAAAGTTATTGGGCATTGGTAAGACCAAAGGACATGACTAGAAATTTGAAGTGACCATATTGAGTACGAAAAGTTGTCTTCGTACTGTCACATTCTCTAACTCTGAGTTGATGGTAGCCTGATCTGAGGTCTATCTTAGATAAATAACTGGCACCCTAAAGTTGGTCAAATAATTCATCGATTATGGGAAGAGAATACTTGTTCTTGACCGTGCCTTTATTGAGTTGATGGTAATCAATGCACATTCTGAGAGAACCATCTTTATTTCACACGAATAAGACTGGTGCGCCCCACGGTGAAATGCTGGGTCTAATGAATTCCTTATCTAAGAGATCCTTCAACTGTTCTTTCAGTTCCTAGAGTTCTACTGGTTCCATTATGTATGGTAGAATAGAGATATGCTAAGTACCTTGAAGAAGGTCTATGCCAAAGTCTATTTCCCTTTCGGGAGGAATGCCTGGAAGATCTTTGGGAAAGACATCTGAATACTCATTAACCACTGGGACTGATTTAAGATTGCAAGATTCAGTACTAGAGTCCTTAACATGCATGAGATGATAAACATACCCCTTAGATATCATTTTCTTTGCCCAAAGGTAGGAAACAAGCTGACCTCTAAACGCTGAAGTATGACCCTTCCACTCTAGGATGGGTTCATTCAGAAACTAAAACTGTACTATTCTATTTTTGTAGTTGACTGTGACATAGCAGGAATGAAGCCAATCCATGCCGAGAATGACATCAAAATCAGTCATCTCTAACTCAACTAAATCTGCTGATGTGACTTTCTGAAATATCATAATCGAGCAGTTCCTATATACCCGTCGAGCTATGATGGTATTACCTGCTGGGGTAGATACTAAAAAGGGTTCTACTAGAATTTCGGGACTGACTCCAAAATCACCATCTATATTAGGAGTACAAAAGATAAGGATTCACCTGGATCTAGCAAAGCGTAAACATGAACATGAAAGATCTGTAACATTCCAGTAACAACATCAGGAGAATTTTCCTAATCCTGTCAGGTTTGAGAAACGTAGAGACGATTTAGGAGTTGCCTACTAGTAGCACTAGAAGTGGCACCCTGCTGGTTTGGATGACCAGACTGAGTTGCGAAACAGTTCTACTGATCCTGATAACCTGACTGGGGACAATCTTTGACTCTGTGGCCTGGCTTGCCACAACCAAAATAGACATCGCTACCAGCTTTGCAAGCACCCTTGTGGTTCTTACCATAAGTCTGACATAGGGGATTAGTTCGGGTATTGCTGACACTGCCCTGAGACCTAGAGCCTAGCGCTCTATATTTGTTACCTTCTCTAAACTTAGGAACTAGAGCACTACTATAGAAGGAGCTGGAACTGATGTCTTAGGATAAAAGTGGGAACGGTTTTCTCCTTCTGATTTAGGCTATCTAAAATTGAAGCTACCTGTCCTAGCTATTTTATTTTGATTTTCCCTCTGCGTAATTTTTTGCTGCTCTATCTATTAAGCATGAGTCATGCGTTGAGCTAAAGTCATGTCACTATTTAGTATGGCAGATCTGCACTCGTTAAGCACACTATCATTTACCCTTGAACCAAACTTGCTCATCTTAGCTCTGTTGTCTGTAACCATATGAGGGGCATATCTGGCTAATTGAGTAAACCTGAGAGAATATCTTTCACCGTCATATTGCCCTACCTGAGGTTGATGAACTCTAGAAACTTCACCTTCCTCAGCTTTTGGGGAAAGACTCTGTCTAAAAAAGTGGTGACAAACACCTCCCACTCTATAGGACCTATACCATCTATCCTTTCGGACTCCCATTGTTTGTACCAAGTATGAGCCACATCTTGCAACAGGTATGCAGCTAGCTTAGAACTCTCAATAGTTGTCACCCCCATAAAATCTATCACCTTCTGAACCTGATTAATGAATTCCTGAGGGTCTTCATCGACCTTAGACCTACGGAACATTGGAGGATTCATTCGGGTGAAGTCCCGAATCTAAGCTGCGGCTGAGTTGGCCACTGGGTTGGCCAGAATAAATATTAGCCACTTATTATGGGCAACTACTGATTAAGCAAGAGTGGTAAATGTGGTCCTGAACTCTACATGAGAAACATGCTCGCCCAAAGGATCTTCAGGATGAGGAGCTGACTGGTTTCTTCTCTTTGGAGGCATGTTCTGAAATCAAGAGGAGAAATGGATTAGACTGAGAGATTGACTTGTGATTATGCTCACAGGCACGACATGAATACTGAAAGAAGGGAAACTATTTCTTAAAATATCTCATTGCCTCCTGCACATAAATATGGCGCACAATACATCCATTTACAAGACTCTACTAGGTGCAGCTTTCAGACTTTCTTGGACTCTATTGAACCTTAGGCTCTGACACCAAGTTAGTAATGCCCCGATTATCTAAACTGGAATGCTATACAATGCTCATGACCCTGAAGGACCACAAGCTAACCCATGACTAATATTTGTACCTGTACACTGCATAATATGACATAATAATATGGATACATGCAATAAAAGGCCATAAGGTTCAATATCAAACATAATCTGAATGATATAACATCTGACATAGCATGGTATCTCGATACCAAAACAAAACTAAAATACTGAAGTCTGAAAAACATAAAAATACTATAGTCATCTGAAAGCCTCTAACTGTCTGACTAAGAAGTTGATGGGACATGTCCCTAACTAACTCCATCAACTGATAATTGAACTGAAATGATAAAAT
Organism: Capsicum annuum; assembly: GCF_002878395.1. Lineage (NCBI taxonomy): Eukaryota > Viridiplantae > Streptophyta > Magnoliopsida > Solanales > Solanaceae > Capsicum > Capsicum annuum. Next base: position 109,288,624 of record NC_061114.1, read on the forward strand.
AAAATCACCTCCTCAGAGAATAAGGACTCACTATTAAAACTCTGAACCCTAAAATCTACTGCTGATTCGGCACTCGTGTCTCTGAAGCTATGGTGTAACATAAAAAGAAAGTACCATAGCGCAAATACGTCATTACAAAAGAATGTACTGAGTATACGTGTGAGGTATGCTTAATACATGAGGCTTACATGCATGAATAATAATAACTAATTGAATAATATAAATGTAAGAGTGAATACATAAATACATAGTAACTGAGATCGTGAGAATATGATAACTGAATCTATATACTGGTGACATAAATTTACCAATATCTAGCATGACTGATACTGGAGTTTTGATAACTAAAATATCTGATAACATGAGTGACTGTGTCTGATAGTCCTAAATCTGATTGAACTATCTGAGTTCTGTATTGTGCATGAGTTGACTGTATCTGACAGTCCTAAAATCTGAAGAACTATCTGAGTTCTTTTACTGAGATTGACACTAAAGTTGTAGGAATAGTTCTTTAACCAATATTCCCCAAATGTGCTATAACAACTGATCTAGGGTCTAATCTCTGCCCTGATTGGAAGGGTGTCAATACCGCACTACTGGTAAGGACAACTGTAGGTACCTTCATTTGACAGTGTCCCCAAAAGAGAACGGTGGGGCACTCATCTGATAGTGTTTTATCACCTCATCAACCCTTATCTGACAGTGTTGATGTCTCAATCTATGCTAGCTATATAGTTCTGGAATAGAAGGATGACTACTAAGAATCACACCCTCACCTGACAGTGTGTGTTCCCATCCTTGGGTTCACTCGGTGCTAATTTCTACTCCCATCTGAAGAGACTGGACATGATTGACTGACTGTACATGGACTGAGTTTACTGAATTCCATTGACTGATGGAATACTATTGATATCTGATAACTGACTGAGTTTATAAGATTATTGATCTTACTGAGTATTGAGTTCATGAGATTTCTGAGATTTCCTGAGTCACATGACTTACTGACTTCTATGGAACATGGCTTGACTGAGAGTATAGTGAAAACATGACATGGCTCTAGGCACACAACTATATTTTTTGGGTATGAGTACCCCCAGAACTCTATAGTTAGAAACTGACAAGGCATTGAAATTCTTGAATTCATGACCAACGTCAACAATCCATAATACTTCTTGATCATAGGAATAGAGCTCATAATTCATAATGCAATAAATAAGGGATTTCATGCTTCACATCTTAGAAGGGAATGCATATAACATGTACATACTTGCATGAGTTCAATATCATGAACGTTGCATAACACAACAGTCAATACACAACAAGAGCATAAAAATTGTGTTGCATCATAAGGGTTAGGATGGACTCATCATTTAGATACTATTGAGTCATAAGAAACATGATTCTATCATTCTAGGCATTTTATCAAACACCTTACATGCACAATTTATAACATAAGTGAAATCATCAATTTAAGAATCTAAAACTATCCAAACTCATAGGTTTTCAATCAAAAAACTCACATACTTCATAGAAAGTCATCAAGACACTATTTTGAAACATAAATAACAACTATCAACATAAACATGATCAAATCACAACAAGCAAATCACAATAGGTTATTTAAAACATGATTCTTGGACTACACAAATGAAAGGGATCCATGGATGAACACAACACATACCTTAGTTTGTGATTTTGTGAAGATTGACAGAGTGATTCATGAAATTTGATGATGCATTCCCTTGGAATTGAACCTTATACGAAAACCCTAGGGCTTGTTCTTAAGAGTTTTTGAGATTAATTGAGTATAAGTTGTTGAATTATGGCCAAATCTCGTGTTATAAGGCTTATATAGGGTGGGAAAATTGACCCTTTTAACCCTAGGACACTTCTTTAATTTTTGAAAAACTTTCCCAATTTTCATCCTTGGCGCGCCACGTCATTATCGCACTAGGTCACTAAAAAGTGACAAATGGGAAATTGCATGGGGGCGCGACATGGAGATATCGCGTTGCCACCTTGTCTGTAACCTAGAATTTTAGCGCGACGTGCCACTATCATGGAGAAATAATGGAAATTGACAATTTTCATTTAAGCTATCTCCGTGATGCGCTGGAGGCTCAGGTGATACACTGTTTCACTAAAAAGGCTCTAACTCTTCGCCCGGGTGTCGGATTTGGGCAAATTTTATATCAATGGAAAGCTTATTGAATTTTCCATATGAAAAAGAGTGAAAATTTTGATAATTCCTCATTGAATAATCATCATTCACTTTAGAAGCTAATAATAGGCATTCTTGAGACGAAATTAGCTAGGAAGAAAATTCAGGGTATTACACTTTCAAGGCTTGTAATGTAGGTTCAGGTTAGGGTAGGATATCATTCGGGAACAACATGGATATACCTTTCCTTTAACATGTATATCATACTTTTATATGTATTTTTTGACTATGGGCCACTCTCCTTTATATTCTCTCTTTTATCATGCCTACTTTTTGCTTTCTTTGTTTACCCATTTCTTTCATCTCTTTTTCTTGAAATTTTTATCCAATTTTTTCCTTTATTGGATCGTTTCTTTATCTATTCCTTTATTTTCACACTTAGGCACATTCGGCATTTTAGTAACACTTCATAACCTCAAACTTCCTTCCATCAACTTTCATCACCCAAACTTAGGGTTTAGGTTTAAGTTGCACATTCTAGTTCAAAGAGGGTATGGTTAAAGAGAGGGATAAAAAGAATGCTCCATGATTTGTAATGAGTTTACCAACAAAAGAGTCAAAAGGCTCAAAGTAGGTAGCTATGGATTACAATCATGCACGGGTAGGCTTTTTAGGCTAGAGTGGTTTCCAAAGTCACAAAGATGGCCTAAAATCACTTCTCCAACCACATACAATCAAAATTAGCTTTGAAAGACTAACGGGACAATTTCTAGATAACACAAGTATACAAGAAATGAATGCAAATAGATCACAACACATGGCATGCAAACTTTTCCAAGGGAGCTCAAACGTTCCTCCCACTATAGACAGTTTTGGAGTATCCATTTCTATTCACAAGTCAAAAATTTATGGAGCCACAAAAAGAGAAAAATTTTTGTTACAAAATTTCTCACGTTCATTCCCTTGATTTTGTTTTGAAAAATTTTGGATGGAGGGGATTGTTCATTTTGCATTAGCACCACACATAATTTGCTAAACTATGGCTTCAACCAAAGCCTTAGTTTCACATTTTAGCTCAAAATGGGCAGACTCACCATATGGCTACTCAGACTTCGCCAATAGTGTATAACATGATCCCAAATTTACAATTTACAATGCCAAAAGTACTTAGACTTTCCTTGCATTCATGAAATTTACGCTACGGGTACTCAGAATTCCCCAACACCTATGTATCAAAACTCAATCATGATGTTCTATCCTTAAGAATTTCATCACTCAATCTATCATTGGGTAATGCTAATCATATATCATCAAAATCAGTTAAAAATGCTAATGTAAAAAGAGAAAAACTAAAACTATAAGAAAAAAATATGATAATCCATAAAATATGGGCACCATCAAAGTGCCCAATCAATCTAGCACCTTAAAACAAACTAAAAGCAATATCCAGAGTGTCATCCCAAAACAATCACCAAAAGAAATCTCCAGAAGCAATCAACCCTACACCAAATCAATACACATTTGTGGGCACCCTCAACAAAAAGAATGTAGTGTCCTAATTGCATGTGCAAGAAAGCAAGAGAAAAATGGGTCTTCCTGAATATGCATCCAGAGCTATCCTTTCACGCTGACTCTACACAATCACCTACAACATCATCAATAGACCATTCAGTAGGGGCCTCATCATTACTGTCAATCATAGGTTAAGGTAGTTGATAGTTGGGCTTGATCACCTTAAATATTCCCTTCACCCCCTTCCATAACTTTTTGAATAATTTATCTCTCTTTTTTTCTCTCTTTACCATCTTCTCATGTAAATTTATGAGGTCCCTGTGTAATACAGCTAAGGTGAATAAGCTCTCTCCAAATGGGCAATAATGTCTCCCTACTTCTTCTGCTCCTCCCTATATTTCTCATAGTTTGGATGAGCTATGTATAAGTGGAGAGCGGTGGAGAACTCTCCCGGTCCCTTGGGCAGTCTAAAAAATAGCTCTCTAACCCTCCACATCTAACCTGATATGTCATCGAGGGGGGTGACTGATAAAGGTATACAAGAGTCTATGGAGTACATCTTTCTTTTCTTGCTTTGGCCTGGGGCACCCTCACCTTTAAATTTAAGTGGGAATATGTGGGGGCTTGGGAGCACCTAGATGTCTATTTAGCATATTCCTCTATTTATTCCCTCCTGCATAACTCTGTGATAAGGCAAGGGAAGAGAAAATGAGTACCTCCATGATTTCTGAAGTACCTCTATTCTAAATGCACAATCTTTCCCACATTCAGGGCGATGTCAGAGAGAAGACAGGTCACCATCCGAGCTTACAAGTCCATAATAGTGGTCATGTTGGTGCATGATGATACTTGGCTATATTTAATATTCAGCAAAAGTTTGGCCTCAGCTCTGAGGTTATTCATCATAATATATCTCTTGGTAGTTGCCTAGGGAACCTCTTTTCCAGGATATAAAATATTTTCTATCGAGGTCCCTGGCTCGCGTGATTTTGTATAGAACTTCTCCATGTCAGCATTTGGGAGTCTGTACACCTCTTTTATCCACTTTGTCTCAAAGTTTACTTGTTTTCCTGAATCATCAGTACTAGGTTTGTGAAATAAACTACGATTAGATTAGCGTAGAATTCACGTACCCAATGCTCATTAGAAACACAGGGTTCCTGGGAAAGCACATGCACCCAATCTAAGTGGGTCTAGCATGAAAACTTGAGAACTTTTCCTCTACATGTCTAGGTTGATACCCCTTATAGTGAGAAATTTAGTCCTATGTAATTTTGTATAATAGAGGTTCTGTCATTGTGGGGCCATGAATTGAAAAGTGTCAAAATTTTCCATATTTGAGGCTTAGACCCTGTGAACAATGCAACTCAGACCATCATTAGCATTATCATACCAAAAACATGCTAATTAAATAGGTAAGCTTATGTGGTATCGATAAAGAAGGATTTAAGGTTAGAAATGGGTGTGTAGAAATTTTGGTTCTTACAAACACTGCCCTCAGGTATGGCAATCACCAAGAATTGACCGCGACCGTAGTGCCACGATTGCAGTTATTGGGACCATGATCGAGGTACCTGAGACCTTAGTCGACAGATTCTGCACAGTGCTTAGAATATAATTTTAACCCTAATTCTTAATTTCAACTAGGCATATTAACATTATAAGTAAAAGAATTTAAGCCTAGAATGTGTGATTATAGCCCCAGACTTGAAATAATTCAATTTGACTCATTGGGGCATTAAATAGCAAACATGGTGTACATAATCATTTCATTAGTTTAAAGCTTACATTTGGGTACTCAAAACATCCCCATTAGTGTGTACACCAACTACAATAGTTAACCAAAGTAATAAAACAAATAAGAATGCATTTAATAATGAAAACATCATTTTAGGCCTTTCTAAACTTTAAGTTCTAAGCATATAATTACCTAAATAAAGGGAGTTGAGACAACTTACCAAATTAGGTGATGCAATTGGAATAAAATAACACTTGGATATGCAATGCAAAGCCACAATTTTAAGAAAACTTGGAGAGAAATTGAGATAGAAGCATGGGAAGAAAAGACATTTGGATGGTCACTTAAACTGATTTAACCGCAATAGCGGTCTTGGTCTCCACAATCGCGGTGGAATGGGCCGCAATTGTGGTAACTGAGACCAGACAGTCGGGTCTTCTGCACTTCTTGCTTAGTTCAAATTGCCAATTTCATATGTTCCTTTGTCAAATTCAATAGTAACTTCTCATAGCACCAATATTTCTTGGATTATGCATACGTAAACAAAACAAAAATTTACTCTACCATGCATGAATTTAAAAAGGATATGTACCACTTTTCGTGGTGTGATGGGTTGCCTCCCATCGATATCTTAGATTAATGTAGTGGCATGATGCATCCACTATTTACTAATGAGTCTCCACTTAGAAAAGATGAATCTCCATCCCAACATTTGTTCAATATGCAATGAGCGGCAGAGGGACAGAAAATTCAAATCTTCCAAGATAAAACTTGAAAGAGATGATGAAATGGCAAGAAAGCTTTGATCTGGCCATTTTGAAGATTTGAACCTTTTACCCAACTTCACATTGAAATTTTGGTTTTGCTCCTTGGGTAAGAGTGATCACATCAATAAGGCATTCCTTGTACATCAGAATTTGAGTTCGTTGGCCATTAATGGGTGCGGTTCCATATGCTTCTTTGGAATGTCAAGCGCTAAATTATAGGAATCATACTTAATTCTCCCCACAATCCATCATTTATCTTGGTGGATGGATTTTCGTTACAACCTCGAGGCATAATATCGAAAAATGGGTTGAATGAAGTCTAACCCCTAATTCTCGGTTAGCCTCTTCCAAAGCATCTTCACCCCAAAATGAACTAGAGTCATCATAAGAGATTTTCCTTAATTCCTTTTTTGGCACTAGTACCCTTTCTTTTATTTTGACTTTTTTTCATCTTATGACTCGATTGAATGGGAAGTCACCAAGGAGTCTTCGCTACAAATCTCATCATCATAGCTTGGTTTCTCTTTTTGATGAACCTCCTCTTGGGAAATGGGCAAGGTAGTGATAGTTTCAAGCATTTCTTATTTGCTCATTTCCCCTATCTTGACACTTTTCCATCCTAAAGCCTCATGTTGCATGGCTTCTAGATTCTCTCCCATTGTATCCATCCTATCCTAAATGGCTTGTAGCCTTGAGTCAATGCTATTGGACTCGGTATGTTTCTTTATCTTCTTTTCATTATAAGACCTATCAATCTCATAAAAAGAACTAGCAACCCAGTTAGAATAATAGTGGAAGGGGCATTTGGATAGTCATCCCAATGTCCTTCTCGACCATTACTTAAAGAGCACCTTACTCCCTATAAGATCGAGATACTGGGTCCATCTTTCTTCGAAAAGTATATTTATAATCTCTCATGAAGTGTGGTCTACCACAAAATGGACATAGGTCATCATGATAGGATTTGCAACAATCAACATCATACTCATAGGAAGATGCCATAGAGAAGAGTAAAAAAATAAAAATCTACCTACAAAGAAAATTCACAAACAAATATTTACAAGCTTGAATTCAAGCACGTAAGCAAAAATTCCAAACTAACTTAATACGCCAATTTGTTCCCTAGCAACAGCACCATTTTTTATAACACTAACTTACACGTCAATTTAAGTACAAGGCAATCGTTGTCAATATATTTACCCAACTTTGGAATTGGGGTCAAATCCACTAGAAAAAATGTGAGTAGCAATCAAGTTAATTCAAAATAATAGATACAAGACAAATTTAAACCAATGTTATAAGAAGATAAAAATGGGGGAGATAGATATCTACACTAATGTTTCTTTTGGGTTTTTCTAGTATAAATTTAGGGCTATGAATAATTAGAGTTTTAACAATTATGTATGGATCTTGGGATTATGTGTTTCTAAGGGAGTGACATGTGGATGCTACTATATAACTTCATTATTAGTAGATCAAATGTTGGTAGGTTTGGTTATACATTTTTATGCTAGTCTTTCAACAAAACACCAAACTTTCACCCATTGATTCTTTCGAATACCTAACGGGTGTATTCAACAATTGGTATCAACAACTGTAATCTAGGAATCCCTATTTCTTGGATGATACCCATGATATAGTTAACTTTACAACTACCCTTATGTCTAAGATAGTGAAAATTTATCAAGCTACATGCATAATTATTTATCATTAGTTTGGTCTCCAAATCCCTCTTTCAAGGATGATGAGGATTCCTAAAGTTCACCCAAAATCCTTCTTTCAAAGATGGCCTTGAGCTTTCTAGAGTATAAAGCTTTCACTCATCAGACCCATGTGGGTATTTGGGGCTTTCACCCATAAATCCCAACCCAATCAGCATAGCAATTTTAAAACCATTAAATATGAACTACCAATTAGGAGCTAACAATAGCAAACCACACATACTATTAAACCCTATTCACACATAACCCTAAAAGGAAGATCTAGCTATACATAAGATAAATAAGCATAGATATACCCAAAATCTCTATTGAAATGACTTATTGAAGATTAAGTGAATGTTACTTCAAACTTGCCACTCCAACAAATCAATAATAGAATTGAGCTAATTCTCTACTTAGAAAGTCTCTAATGTATTCTTCACCCAAAATTTATATAATATTTTTTTCTCTAAGTATGGAGGATATGAACTTAAGAGTTAAACATAAATATTGGGGAAGATGAAATATGTTCAATGATGCTAGGGTTTGAGTCTTTTTGTTAAAATTTGGATCAGTCATGTGCATTTCTAGTTTTTCCCTTGGGCTTCTGTCTTCCGCTAAGCCACGATCGCACGGATATTATTACAAATGTGTCTGCACGACTGAGGTTTTCTTCCACGATCGCATTTTCTTCACTTTTACTTGACTATCGCGATTGTGTTTTGGTGACCACGACCACATTAAATGAGGCCAGTTTCTGCTCCAGGTCTTCAGTTGTACTCTCTTTTTCCCTTTCTGTTCATTTTAAGCTCCAATCCACATCTTTCTATCCCCTCAACTTTATGCCTGCAAAGAGTGGATATTAGTGCATGTAATAATAATTATATCTCTTTTATTTATTCAAAGCTAGGTAATAAGTATGAATGTTGAGTACGAATGAGTGTTATAATCACCACTCATTACCCATCACAGCCAGGCCGTGGTTCAGGTCATGATAGATTTGTATTGTGCCAATCATAGCCTAAATTATTATTTTGAGTAAGATTAGGTCACTATGATTCGTAGTGTCACCTTACGAGTCATATAGTTCTTTTCGTAGCTTAACCAAAAGAGATACCTGATATTTCTACCTTGATAATGATCAAACCCTATGAGTCATAATGTTAGACTATGAGTTGTATGGTACGGCTTTTAGGGTCAACAGTAGGGATGACTTGGGTCACTACCCAGACCACGAGTCATGGTTACAACTTGAAACCAGTCGTCACGAGTCATCACATGACCCATAACGATTGGGCGACAATTTTCAGCGTTTTAATTGAGGGCACTTTAGACTTTTTACTCCTTCCCAAACTCTCTCAGACTGTTTAATCAAATACACTTCATCTTTTTGTGATTTTACTGTGGATTATGAATGTGGGTTGAGGTCTTTTGAGATTTATTGATTAAATTATTTTCCCTATGGCTTTTTTCTAGATCATTCATGGTTTGAATTGGTGGTTTTAAATTAATTATGGTGCATAGGGATGGTTCATTGGAATGGGGGTTGTGGATTTGCCCAAATTTATTTGATAAACTACTATGGGTAGTGGATTCTCCCAACTATATTGATTTTAATATTGGAATTAGTGACAACCTCAACCCAACCTTATAAAGTTAGCTTTCAGCATGATTATATGCACATTGAATTACATAGGAATTATTGCTTGATATAAAAATCTTAATAAAACAAAATGATTTTAAATTGAACCTTGGGGGTCATGGATTCCCCCAAGCTAAATAAAATTGAACTTAAGGGGTCCTGGATTCCCCCATGTTGATGAATGTAAGACCCCGCAAAATTTCTAATCTTAGTTCAATCCTTTAAGCTTGTCAAGGGGTCCTAGTCGTAGAAAATTTTAGTTAAAGTTTCAAGACTTAGTTTATTTCTTTGGCTTTCGAAAGTTGGCAATCTCATTTTGCGACCTTAACATTCTTTAAAGGTCCATAGTTTTGTTGATTCATGATCAGGAAGGTCAATAGGTGTTTCCAAAAATGTTTTGAATTTTTTGGACCTCGTTTAGACCACAGTTTGAGTCCTAAAATAGTGGACCAACGCGATTTCAGCGTGCCGCATCACCTATCATGTTGGTTACTTTGTTGCAGGTTTTTAGATTCAAAACTACTAAGGCTTACTGCAATTATGGCGCGATAGGTTGTGTATCGCATCAATGCCATAGATGCATCGATGCCCAATTTTTAGTCATTAAATGTCCGCATTTTTAAGGGTAAAAGGGTAAATTTTCTACCCCTATATATGCCTATAACACAAGATTCATCTAAGTTTCCACCAAAATATAGTTTTTCTCTCAAATTCACTCAAGAACAAGTCTACCATTTTCAATTAAAGTTCTAATCCAGGATATTCCTCCATCAATCTTCAAGAAATCATCCACTAAGGTATTTTAAGTGTTCATTCATGGATTTCTTTCATTCATAAAGCTCAAGAATCCTATTTTAAAACCATAAATTATGACGTTCATGTTGTGCATTGATTATGACCATGTTGATGTTGTTGTATGATTCCCAAGTTGGAATCTTTAATGTGTTTTCATGAATATATGCTAGCATGTGAGTTGAAATCTATTAAATTGTGCTGATTTATGCAGTCATGATGTATTGATTTAATGATCATGTATAAGCCTAAAGTTATGCATGCAAGGTATTTGATCATATTCCCAAGAGAACAAAAATTAAGCATTATGACTTATTAGGGCCTAAATGATGAATTCATGCTTTACCCTTACGTTCAAAAATGACACCCATGCTATTTTTATGCATTAAATTTTTTTGATGAAATACCCATGAGACTAGAATTGTGAAACCATGACATATATTTCAATGCATTCTTCTACATGTACACGATTATGAATATCAAGTTCTTCATGAAATCCCCAATGGTTGTATTATGAATTGTTGACTATGGTCATATGTTCAAGAAGTGTCATGTCTTGTAAGTTTTATGCTATCGAGTTCGGGGGTACTTGTACCCGATAATTTAGCGGTGTGCCTAGAGCCAGTGTCAATTTTCAAGATAACCTCAGTCACACCATGATCAATAGTATTCACAGTTAGTTTCAGATCTCAGTAGAAGTCAGTCAGTTACATGACTTAGGATAACTCAGTAATCTCATGAACCAAATTTAGTAAGATTTCATCAGTCCATGGAATTTAGTGAACTCAGTCTAGTTTATATTAGTATAATTAGTTCACTGTCTATTTAGTTGGGAGTAAATTCAGCACCAAACGAACCCAAGGATGAGGGCGCACACTCATAGTAGAAGGTGTGACCCTTAAAAGGAATCTTTGCATTCCAGAACTAAGTATCCAGCATAGGTTAAGACATCAGCACTAAAATTTAATGGTTGATGGGGTGGATTAACACTACCCAATGAGGGTCCCACAGTTCTTCTTTAGGGAAACTGCCAAATGAGGTTCACTCACATTGTCCTTACCAGTGGCGCGGTATTGACACCATTCCAATTGGGGTTACAGATTAGACCCTATCTCTATACAGAAAAAGCACATGTCGATTAGATGACTACTTCTCACAGTCTCAGTCTTAGTCTCAGTAAAAGAATTTAAATAGTTCTTTAGATTCAGGACGGTCAGATATAGTCACTCAGTTCAGTATGGAACTCAATTAGTTCTATCAGAATTTGGACTGTTAGACACAGTCACTCAAATAATAGTATATCAGTTATATGAAACTCATGTTATCAGTATTCAGACTCAGTAGTTAGTATTATCACGATCGTATTTATAGTTATGTATTCATGTATGTAGTCTCACGATTCATGTTATTCAGTCAGTTACTATTGTTCATGCATATGAACCCCATGCATTTATCCTACCTCACTTTGCATACTAGTACATCCAGACATACTGATGCATACTTTTCTTCTGCGCTATGGTGTTTTATACCATAGGTACGGACACTCAAGTTCCCGATTGCACTTAGCTTTAGATTCAGCCAGTAGCAGTAGTTTTGCAGTGAGTCCTCATCATTCAAGGATAGCATAATTAGTTCATTTTTTCATTATTTTAGTTTTTGTAGACGGGGTTAGTTGGGGGCATGTCCCATCAACTCCACAATTTTCGGATAGTTTAGAGACTTTTAGACTAACATGTTTCAGATATTTTATTTTAGTTTTGGTATTAATATACCGTACTTCCAAATGTTATGTTTTATCATATATTTTAATCTTATGTCAATTCAGCCATTTTGTTTTGCCTTTATACAGTTTATTATGCAGTGCTCAGTTACAGATATCAGTCATGGGTTAGCTTATGGTCCTTCTGGATTGCTAGCACCGTGTAGCATTCTAGATATTAGATTCAGGGTGTTACAAACTTGGTATCAGAGCCTATGATTCAATAGAGTCCTAGGAAGTCTGAAAGTCGCATCTAGTAGAGTCTTGTGCATGGGTGTGTTACGCGCCACATTTATGTACAGGTGGCTATAAGATGTTATAGGAACATTTTCCCTTCTTTCAATATTCATGTCATGCCAATGAGTATGAGCTCAAATTTAACCCTCAGTCTAATCTGTTTCTCCCTTTTCGCTTACAAAACATGCCTCCCAAAAAAAAATAGAAATTAGTCAGCCCCTCAGCCTGTCCAAGAAGATCCCTCGGACGATCATATTTCTCATGCAAAGTTCAGAGATGTATTCATTACTCTTGGTAATTCAGTTTCTGCCCTGAATAAGAGACTAGCTATCATTCCGGCCAACCCAGTGGCTATTTCAGCTGCAGCTAGGATTCGGGACTTCATTCGAATAAATCCTCCATCCTACTTCAGGTCTAAGTTAGATGAGGACCCTCTAGAATCCCTTGATTAGGTTCAGAAGGTTACAGATATTATGGGGGTTACTGCTAGTGAGAGTGTTGAGATAGCTGCATATCAATTGCAGGATGTGGCTCACACATGGTTCAAGCAGGAAAAGGCAGAGAGGGCTATAAATGCAGGTCCTATTGAGTGGGAAGAGTTTGCCACCACATTTCTAGATAGATTATTTCCTATAGAGCTGAAAGAAACTAAGGTGTTAGAATTTATCAACCTCAGGAAGGGCAACATGACCGTGAAATAGTATTCTCTTAAGTTTACTCAATTTGCTAGATACGCTCCTCATGTAGTGGCAAACAACAAAGCTAAGATAATTAAGTTTATTTCTAGCGTGAATGATAGTATGGTCAATGAATGCAAGTCCATGATGTTTGTTAGTGATATGGATATAGACAAGCTTATGATCCATGCTCAATAGTTCAATGAGAAAAAGGTTAAGATAAGAGAGAAGCAGAATAAAAAAGCTAGGACAGATAGCTTCAACTTTAATCAGCCTAAGTCAGAGGATGGTAACTGTTCTCAGTTCTGCCTGAAGTCATCCATTCCAGCTCTTTCCTCAGCCAGTTCTCCAGTGCCAAAATTTAGAGATAGCAATAGGGATAGGGCGTCAGGCCCTAAACCTCAGGGCAGTGTTAGCAATGCCCTCACTCATCTTCTTTGTCACTCATCTTCTTTGTTAGACTTGTGGTAAGAACCATCAGAGTATTGCAGAGCTAGTAGCAACATCTATTTCAGATATGTCAAGCTAGGCAACAGGGTCAGAGATTGTCACCAGTCAGTCTTTTAGGGTCAGCATAACTATTTCTTAGCTCAGTCCGGTCGCCTGAACCAGCAGGGTGCCACTTTCCACGCCACCAGTGGGCAACGCTCAAATAGACTTTATGCTTTTTAGTCCTGAAAGGATCAGGAAAATTCTCCTGATGTAGTTACTGGTACATTGCAGATGTTTCATATACATGTTTACGCTTTGCTAGGTCTAGGAGCTTCTTTATCTTTTGTTACTCCTTATATATTAGTTGATTTTGGAGTCTGTCTCAAAATTCTAGTAGAGCTCTTTTTAGGCTCTACCTCAGTGGGTAAAACTATCATAGCTCGGTGGGTATACAGAAACTGTCCGATTATGGTATCTCAAAAAGTTACATTAGCAGACTTAGTCGAATTAGAGATAACTGATTTTGATGTCATTCTCGGCGTGGATTGGCATCATTTATGCTATGCCATAGTCGACTACAAAAATATAATTGTCCAATTTTAGTTTTCGAATGAACCTATCTTAGAGTCGAGGGGTGGTACTTTAGACTTTAGAGGTCAGCTTATTTCCTGACTACGAGCAAGGAAAATGATATCTAAGGGATGTGTCTATCATTTTGCGTAAGCTAAGGACTCTAGTTTTGAAAATCCCAGTCTTGAATCAGTCCCAGTAGTAAATGAATATTCAGATGTCTTTCTCTAAGATATTTCAGGAATTCCTCCCGAAAGGGAAATAGACTTTGACATTGATCTTCTTCTAAATACTTAGCCTATATGTATTTTTTGCCATATAGAATAGCACCAGTAGAACTCAGAGAATTGAAAGAACAGTTAAAGGATCTCCTAGATAAGGGATTCATCAGACCTAGTGTATCCCTAAAGGGTGCACCAGTCTTATTCATGCAAAAGAAAGATGGTTCTCTCAGAATGTGCATTGATTACCAATAACTCAATAAAGTCACGATCAATAACAGGTATCCACTTCCCAGAATCGATGAATTATTTGTCCAACTTTAGGGTGAAAGTTAGTTCTCTAAGATAGACCTCATATCAGGTTATCATCAGGTCAGAGTCAGAGAATGTGAAATTCCAAAAATAGCTTTCCAAACTCAGTTTGGTCACTTCAAATTCTTAGTCATGTCCTTCTGTCTTACCAATGCCCCAGCAGCTTTTATGAACTTGATGAACTGTGCGTTCAAGCAGCACTTGATATGTTCATCATAGTCTTCATAGATTAGAACCTTGTCTATTCCCGAAGTGAGCATAATCATGCAAACCATCTCAGAATAGTATTACAGACTCTCAGAAATCATCAGTTGTTCACCAAATTCAGCAAGAGCAAATTTAGGCTATGGTCAGTAGCATTCATTGGTCATATCATTTCCAGTGATGGTATTAGGGTTGATCTTTAAAAGACCAAAGCAGTAAGAAACTTGCCTCGCCCTATCTTTCCATCAAATATTAGGAGTTTCTTGGGTTTGGTTGGCTATTATAGAAGGTTTGTTGAGGGATTTTCTTCTATTTCCTCCCCTATGTCTAGACTAACTCAGAATAAAGTCTAGCTTCAGTGGTCAGATCCTTGCAAGAAGAGTTTTCAGACGGTTCAGATGGGTTCATAGTGTACTGTGACGCATCCAAAGTGGGTTTGGGTTGTGTTCTTATGTATCATGGTAAGGTCATATCCTACGCCTCCAAGCAGCTTAAACCCCATGAGAAGAATTATCCTACTCATGATCTTGATTTAGCAGCCATATTTTTTCCCTTAAAGATTTGGAGGCATTACTTGTATGGGGTGCACGTAGATGTGTTCACAGATCACAAAATCCTTCAGTTCGTATTCTCTCATAAAGATCTTAACCTCCATCAAAGAAGGTGGTTAGATCTTTTGAAAGACTATGACATGAGTATCCTTTACCATCCGGGCAAGGCCAATGTAGTGGATGACACTCTCAGTAGACTGTCTATGGGTAGTGTTTCTTATGTTGTGGGACAGTAAGAAGAAGTTAGATTAGGAAGTCCTTCAGCTTTCCCGACTAGGTGTTCACTTAGTCGATTCAGTGGAAGGTAGTATATGTGTTCAGAACAGCTCAGAATCATCTCTAGTTTCTGAGGTGAAAGAAAAACAAGATAGAGATTCTAGTGTAGTCAAGTTGAAAGAGCCAGTCAGAGGTCAGAAGGTTGAGGTTTTCTCCCAAGGGGGAGATGGTTTTTAGCATTTTTAGGGTCGTTTTTGTGTGCCAAGTGTAGATAACTTAAGGCAGTGAATTATTGCAGAAGCGTATGGTGTGCGTTACTCGATTCATCCAGGGGACACTAAGATGTACTGTGATTTTTGGGAGATCTACTGGTGGAGTGGGATGAAAAGAAATATTGCAGAATTTGTGGCTAAGGGCTCTACATGTCAGTAGGTTAAGATAGAGTATCAGAAGCCTAGTAGGTCCATGCGAGAGTTCAATATTCCTACTTGGAAGTAGGAAAAAGTGAACATGGACTTTGTGATAGGTTTACCTCGTACTCGTCATCAGCATGATTCAGTTTGGATGACCAAATCAGCTTATTTCCTTTCGGTCAATACCTCTTATTCAGTCGTGGATTACACCAAACTCTATATCAGGGAGTTGGTCAAATTGTATAGTGTCCCACTGTCTATTATCTCATATAGAGGGTCTTGGTACCTGAGTTTATCTTAGTAAAACTTTTATCCTCAGACAAATGGTCAAGCAGAAAGGATGATCCATACTCTAGAAGATATGTTATGAGTGTGTGCAATTAACTTTAAGGGTAATTAGGATGAACATTTTCCTTTAATTGAATTTGCATACAACAACAGCTATCATTCTAGTATCCAAATGGCTCCATTTGAAGCTCTCTACGATAGGATATGTAGATCTCCAATTTGTTGGTTCGAAGTGGGTGAGGCCACAATAGTAGGGCCTGACTTGGTCTTCGTTACCTTAGAGAAAGTTTAGTTAATCAGAGAGAGGCTCAAGACAGCTCAGAGCCACCAAATATCTTACACAGATGTGCACAGAAAGGATCTCGAGTTTGAGATTGGTGATTATGTGTATATGAAAATCTCTCCTATGAAGGGAGTGAAGAGGTTCGGAAAGAAGGGAAAGCTCAGTCTTCGTTTTGTCGGTCCCTTCAAAATTCTCAGTCGCTTTGGCGAAGTAGCTTATTAGCTTGAATTGCCTTCACATCTAGCCTCAGTGCATCCAGTCTTCCATGTCTCCTTGCTACAGAAGTGCATAGGTATCCAGCATTCGTAGTCCCTATAAAGGGTATAGATGTTCAGAACATCCTCTCTTATGAAGAGATTCCAGTCAAAATTCTTAACAATCATACTCATAGACTGAGGAACAAAGAAGTCCCTCTAGTCCAAGTTGTTTGGCAAAATCAGTCCTTTTAGGGGGCTACTTTGGAAGCAGAAGCAGACATGCGGACCAAGTATCGTCACCTCTTCTCTGCTAATTCATACTTATCCCAAGGTAATAGCTTTCTTTAAACTTATTAAATTTCATATTCAAATTTCAGTTACAAACTTGGTATTCAATTCCATGCTCAGTTTTCCATTTCAAACTTAGTATCCTTTAATATTGCATGTTCAGTTGCATGTTCATGAGTCAGTTCAGTCATGTATTCATGCATCAGATATGCATGATCAGCTTATCAATTCTCCCATCCATGTATTCATCTATCAGCTCAGTCATGAAATCATCCAACAGGTATGCATGCTCAGTATGAATCTCACTAAATTAGAAATGTCAGTCATGTGATCATGTTTCAGTTGTTCATGTTCAGTATGTACTTCAACTTATTATTTCTCCCATCTCAGTCAGTCTCATTCGAGGATGAATATTCCCAAGGGGGAGATATTGTAAGGCCCCACAAAATTTCTATGCTTAGTTCAGTCTTTTAAGCTTGTCAACGGGTCCCAAACTTAGAAAATTTTATTTAAAGTTTCCATACTTATTTTATTTCTTTGGCCTTCGAAAGTAAGAAATCTTATTTTGCGACCTTAACATTTTTTAAACGTCCATATTTTTGTTGATTCATGATCAGGAAGGTCAATAGGTATTCCTGGACAAGTTTTGGATTTTTCAAACCTCGTTTAGACTACTATTGGAGCCCTAAAATTGTGGACCAATGCGATCTCAGCATGCTGCATTGCCTATTGCATTGGTTAACATTGTTGTAGGTTGCCAGAGTCAAAATTATTGAGGCTTAGCACGACCATGATGCGATGTGTTGAGTATCGCATCGATGCCATCGACGCACCGCATCGCCAATTGCATCAATGCTTAGTTTTTAGTTATGAAATGTACGCGTCTTTAAGGGCAAAAGTGTTAATCTCCCATCCCTATATATTCCTATAACACGAGATTCAACTAGGTTTCCACCAAAATATAGTCGTTTCTCTCAAATTCCCTCAAGAACAAGTCTAGGGTTTTCAATTGAATGTTCTAATCCAGGTGATTCCTCTATTAATCTTCAAAAAATCATTCACTAAGGTATGTCAAGTGTCGATTCATAGATTTCTTTCATCCATGAAGCTCAAGAATCCTATTTTAAAATCATAAATTATGATGTTCATGTTGTGTGTTGATTATGACCATGTTGATGTTGTTGTTTGATTCCCAAGTTGGAATCTTTAATGTGTTTTTATGAATCTATGCTAGCATGTGGGTTAAAATATATTAAATTGTGCTGATTTATCCAATCATGATGTATTGATTTAATGTTCATACCTAAACCTAAAGTTATCCATCCAAGGTGTCTGATAAAATGCCCAAGAGAACAAGAATTAAACATTATGACTCATTAGGGCCTAAATGATGAATTCATGCTTTACCCTTATGTTAAAAAATAACTCCTATGCTATTTTTATGCATTGAAATTGTTTGATGGAATGCCCATGAGACTAGAATTGTGAAACCATGACATATATTTGAATGCATTCATCTACATGTTCAAGATTATGAATATCAACTTCTTCATGAAATCCCCAATGGTTTAATTATGGATTGTTGACTATGGTCATGTGTTCAAGAAGTGTCATGTCTTGTCAGTTTCATGCTATTGAGTCTTGGGAGTACTTGTACCCGAAAATGTAGTTGTGTACCTAAAGCCAGTGTCAGTTTTCAAGATAACCTCAGTCAGACTATGATAAGTAGTATTCTCAGTTAGTTTTAGAACTCAGTAGAATTCAATCAGTTACATGACTCAGGACAACTCAGTAATCTCATGAACTCAGTCAGTTAATAGAATTTAGTAATATTTGTTAGTCCACGAAATTTAGTGAACTCAGTCTAGTTCATCTCAGTATAATTAGTTCAGTGTCTATTCAGTTGGGAGTAGAATTCAGCATCGAGTGAACCCAAGGATGAGGGCACACACTAACAGTAGAAGGTGTGAACCTTAGAAGTAATCCTTGTTGTCCAGAACTTTGCAGCCAGCATAGGTTGAGATATCAACAATGATAGTTGAGGGTTAATAAGGTGGATTAACACTGCCATATGAGAGTCCCACCATTCTTCTTTGCAGATACTGCTTGATGAGGGTCACTCATAACTTGTCCTTACTAGTGGCAGGATATTGACACCCTTCTAATTGGGGTAATAGATTGGACCCCAACTCTATACAGAAAAGGGGCATGTTAGTTAAATGACTACTTCCCTGAGTCTCAGTCTTAGTCTCAATAAAAGAACTCAGATAGTTCTTCAGATTCAGGACTGTCAGATACAGTCACTCAGTTTAGTACAAAACTTAGCTAGTTCCATCAGAACCAGGACTGTTAGACATAGTTATTCAGATAATAGTATATCAATTATACAAAACTCATGTTATTAATATTCAGACTGAGTCGTTAGTATTATCACGATTGTATTTACAGTTACGTATTCATGTATGTATTCTCACGATTCATGTTATTTAGTCAATTATTATTGTTCATATATATGAATCCTATGCATTCATCCTACCTCACTTTGCATACCAGTACATTCAGACGTATTGAAGCATACTTTTCTTCTGCGCTATGATGTTTTATACCATAGGTTTAGACGCTCAAGTTTCCTATCACACTTAGCTTTAGACTCAGCTAGCAGCAGTAGTTTTGTTGTGAGTACTCATCATTTAAGGATAGCATGATTAGCTTATTACTTCATTATTTTAGTTTTAGTAGATGGAGTTAGTTGGGGGCATTTCCCATTAACACCACAGTTTTCAGATGGTTAAGAGGCTTTTAGACTAGCTTATTTCAGACAGTTTATTTCAGTTATGGTATTGATATACCGTACTTCTATATGTTATGTTTTATCAGATATTTGAACCTTATGACCTTTTAGCCCTTTTATTCCACATTTGTATAGTTTATTATGCAGTGCTCAGTTACAGATATCAGTCATGGGTTAGTTTATGGTCCTTCAGTATTGCTAGCACCGTGTAGCATTTCGGGTATTAAATTTGAGGCATTACAATGAATGTGGTACTTGTGGGGTCATGGAGTCCCCCAAATGATGATAATTGAAATGGCATGATGATATTAGCTTGTAAAAATAGTTGGTATGACGATTCCAACGGTATGTTCCTATGTGGATGATTATTGTTCAATGAATGGGAATGCGTGAATGTTTTAATATGGGCTTAAAAAAGGTTTGTAGCTAGACGTGAAGGTGTAATTCCCAAGGAGATTAAACAATGGAAACCCATTTTTTTAGTGTAAGGGTTGGTCCTGATGACAATGTGCTTATATCACACAATATATATTTGTATCATGGATGGCGTTAGGTCATGGATTCCCTAACCTTTGTTTATATCTTTGGTTCATACGGATAACACACACTAGGTCTAGACTATGGGGAGAGAGAGCTGGATCCCACATAGCCCTTGGGTACTATTATGATTGTTAAGGTACACAGTCTGGGCTAATATTTTACTCTCATGCTAAACTTTGATTCCTATCCCAATAAGTTTTATATATATATATATATATATATATAATTATGTACATGTGGTGTTGGAATAATTTTAGACTAATTTGATGATGGCATTATTTTGTCCCTTCCCTGAGTTGCATGCTAGTGCTCACCTTGCTAACCATCTTCGAACGTTGTATCCTAATGCGATGAAGTTAATAGAGACACTTTTATTTTTTTTTGCATAGTGATAGATGTTTCTAGGTTTCTCGTGAGTCAGCTTGAAGGGTGAGCTTTCATTCTTGGAAGACCCTCATTTCATGCTTTGGTTTTAATATGGCTTACACTACCTTTTGATTTATTTTTGGCTATCATCAGGGGCATGTACAGATGTAGGTTATTTTTGGATTCTAGAGGCTTCGTGGATTATTATGGATTGAGATTGTTGTTGGATTTCTTTATATCTTTTTAAGTTAGTTGCTTATCTATGTTGTTATATATTTGGATTTTTCCACTGCTATATATATATATATATATATATAGTTTGTTTGTTGACTAGGAAAATAGGGTGGTCTCCGGTCCTTGGGGAACTTGAGATACCCATCATGGCCAGGCCCTGGTTGGGGTCGTGACAATTATATTTTTTAGCATGCTTCTTTGAGGCTTCAGAGTATAGATGCACGTGTGACTAATACTTGTTCTCCTAGTGTTTATGAGGTATTTTCAAAGATTTTTCAATATCCAAAGGCTTTACCGTTATACCCATGGAAGGAAAGATCAGATATAGAGAGTTCATGAGGACATATCCCCCTCAATTCAATGAATATCCTAGGTTTGATGCTTATATGTTCTTAGTTATCGTGAGATTTCACATAAGTTGGGTTTGGTGGTTTCTAATGGAGCTGACTTTAATTCCTTTCAGTTCTTTAGGCAAGATAAATAGTTCATCAAGACTTTTATAAATAATAATAAACTGGATCACCACATCTTTATGGGATTATTTTGATCGAGAATTTCTATTGGAGTTTATGTGGAGATGTGAGAGTCATATGGGCCAGAGGACCAAGGGGTTTGATAATTATGTGATACCATAAGTTGTCAATCCCTAGGCCCATCAAAAGATAGGCCATTAAATTAGATTTCCAATGCCACAAGTGTCGCCATCTAATGTCATGGTAAAATTTTATGGCATTTTGTTCAAAGGCACTATCAAGCTGCCAGTGGTAATGAGTTGTAATGCCCTAAATCTGATACCCGAAACTCTACACGATGCTAGCAATCCCAAAGGATCACAAGATAACCCATGACTGATATCTGTAACTGAGCACTGCATAATATACTATATAAATGCGAAATAAAAGGGTTGAAAGGCCATAAGGTACAAATAACTGATAATACATAACATCTGGAAATACGATATATTAATACCAAAACTGAAATAAACTATCTAAACATGCTAGTCTGAAAGCGTCTAAATTTTCTGAAAACTATGGAGTTGATGGGACATGTCCCCAATGAACTCCATCTACTAAAACTAAACTTATGAAATAATCATGCTATCCTTGAATGATGAGGAATCACTACAAATCTACTCCTACTGGCTGAATCTGAAGCTAAGTGTGATCGAGAACTTGAGCATCCGAACCTATGGTATAAAACACATAACGTAGAAGAAAAGTATGCATCAGTATATCTGAATGTACTGGTATGCAAGAAAAGGTAGGCTGAATGCATGGGGTTCATATGAATGAGTAATACTAACTGACTGATTAAGATGAACGTGAGAATACATACATGAATATGTAACTGTAAAATGAGATCGTGATAATATTGAATAACAAGTTTGAATACTGATAACATGAGATTCGTATAACTGATATACTATTAACTGAGTGACTGTGTATGGCAGTCTTAATTCTGATGGAACTAGCTGAGTTTCGTACTGAATTGAGTGACTATATTTGACAATTCTTAATCTGAAGAACTATCTGAGTTCTTTAATTTAGACTAAGACAGAGATTGTGGAAGTAATCATCTAACCGACATGCCCCTTTTCTGTATAGAGTTGGGGTTCAATCTGTAACCCCAATTGTAAGGGTGTCAATAATGCTCAATTTGTAAGGACAAGCTATGAGTGACCCTTATCTGGCAGTGTCCCCAAAGAAGAACAGTAGGACCCTCATCTAGTAGTGTTAATCCACCTCATCAAACCTCAACTATCAGTGTTGATGTCTTAACCTATTCTGACTACATAGTTCTGGAATACAAGGATTGCTTCTAAGGATCACACCTTCTACTGTCAGTGTGTGTCATCATCCTTGGGTTTGCTCGATGCTGAATCCTACTCTCAACTGAATAGATACTGAAATGATAATACTGAGATAAACTGGACTAAGTTCACTAAATTCCGCAGACTGACGAAATATTACTGAATTCTGTTAACTGACTGAGTTCATGAGATTACTGAGTTTTCTTGAGTCATGTAACTGGATAAATTCTACTATGTTCTGAAACTGACTGTGAATACTACTGATCATGGAATGACTGAGATTTTCATGAAACTAACACTGGCTCTAGGCACACAGCTAAATTATTGGGTACAAGTACCCCTAGGACTCGATAGCATGAAACTGACAAGACATGACACTTCTTGAACACATGACCATAGTCAACAATTCATAATACAACCATTGAGGAGTTCGTGAAGAACTTGATATTCATAATCTTGTACATGTAGAGGAATGCATTCAAATATGTATCATGGTTTCATAATTCTAGTCTCATGGGCATTCCATCAAACAATTTCAATGCATAAAAATAGTATGGGATTCATTTTTTAACATAAGGGTAGAGCATGAATTCAAGGTCCGACCTTAGAGGAGTTGAGGGAATGGAAATATGAAAGAGTCTTCAAGGATTATGCTATAAGTAAAGACGAACAAGCTACATATACACTTAAGTACATTCAAGGTCCGACCTTAGCATGGTCTCAGTTTGCAAGGACTCCTACTTAAACTTGAAGTGCCTTGAAAGGGGTTTTAAGGCCAATCTATGTTCCCAAAAGTTACATGAAGCTTTAAAATAGTGATCTGAGAAGACAACCACGTTCAAGATGGGTTGAGATTTGTGAAGTTCCGAGACATGTTCTTATTCTTGATGATGGGTTGCATGCAAACTACATAACTCCTCTTTTGGTTGATTATCTAGGGATACCTCGAGTGTTAAAAATTTTCCCATACTTATTGGAAGCCTATAGAGTCTTTGAGAGCGTGAAGGTTTTCTTCACCCGAGATGGGTACTATGAGGAGGTGATATTTGAAGTATTCCCATTGGAATATGGACACTTACACTTAGGTGTCGATTAATTTGCACAAAAAAAGATTCCAAATATGCAAAATTGGCCAAAGTTTGCATAGGACCAATGGGGAAATCATATTTTTCCACCTACCTTTCCCAAATCTCAAGGACCGAGGTCTACTTACCCTAAGTTGAATGAAAATAAGAGGAGTAAGGAAGTACAACGTGGCAACCTAAGAGTGGAAAAAATATAGGTTTAGGGGAGCAAAGTGAGAGGGTTGCCACAAACCGGAGCTAACAATGTTTGCCCTTCTATTAATAAGGACATTTATATTGGTACCACCATAACTAGTAGAGGAGAATAAGCACAAAAAGAGAGGATTCCCTTTGAAGATTCGATGAGGGAAATTGTAGATGTTTCCAAAGCTTGGGGAGGACCTTCACACCAAGGTAATGAAGAAGATTCTCAAGAACTTCAAGGTAACAAAGATAACTCTTACACCTTTGTGTATGTGAGTGATGATTGTATGGATAGTATCCCATTACGTGTGAGTAGTAGCTTACCTATATGTGAGTCTATTAAATCTTTTCCTCTTGTTGATCATGTACATGTTGTGAGTTTGGATTCACTAGTTCATCCTATTGATGACCGAATTGACTCTTCTTGTAAGATCAATTCATGTCCACCTAGTGTTGAAGCCTTTGTGTTGCATGATAGTATATCATCTTGTGCATATTGTGTTAATCAACTTGTGTACAAAACTAGTACACCACTTGAGGATGTGTGTAATGTGATTAATTGACCTCAAGTGAGTAAACAACTTAAGAATATTGATCAAGAAGATAGAAGTGACCCTTTGAGCTTGACCTGTGATTAACATTCTAATGCTTGATTGGCTTATAGGGATAATCATGTGCTTGAAACTTCTTTGGAAATTAATAGTTTTCTTTTAGAGAGTGGACTTGCATGTTCTCCATTCTATTCATAGAGGTATCCTTCTCTCTTTAAGAAAAATATCTTGTTTGAATATAATGAGTTCACTCCTAGTAAATCTAGTGGTGAGAATGATATTAAAGGCTATAGCCTATATGCTAACCCACTATGGCGTGACAATATTCCTTCTAAATATATAAATCTCTTCGTAGAAGATAAAAGTACTCTTAAGGGAAAAAATGTGAGGCCTTGGAAAGGAATAATCAATTGGGTGATGATAACTTTGATTTGCTTAAATGTTTAAACAACCCAATAAGTGATTTTTCCTTGGAAAATGATTGTGGATGTGATCCTTTGTATGACACTCCACCCATGTTTGATGACTATGAGGATGAATTACTTACTTCTTATGAAGACTTAAGTAATAATCCCTTTGATGTTAGTGGTGGTATGTGTCAACTTGAGGATTTTTCCATGGAAAGAGAAAGTATTCATTGTTCGGACATAGCTTCCTCTTCCCTTTGTGTGACCCTATTGTTGAGAATACTTATGGTGATGATCCTGGATCTAATAGTGAGTATCTACATGGTGATACATTTTTTGAAGTGGACTTGAGTGATACCTTTCTCGACTCTCTACTTGTTTTTTATGATGCTTAGGCTATTATAGGGAGTATGTTTTTCTATTTGAGTGAAACCTATGGGGAAAAGGAGTGTTGTCTAGACCTGTGTCTATGACCACTCTTTCCGTTTGACACCAGTGCCCAATTTGGAAATGGTGATCTTAGTAAACCCAAATTGTTGCTTGGTCTACATGACAAGAAAAGTGTGGATAAGGATGTTGGAATCCTTCCCAATGATGGAAAGTCTTTCTTAGGGATTTATAATCCACTTGATAGACCAATATTATGTAAGGGAGGGTATTCTATTACTTCATATTTTCAGTAGATGTAGTATTTTAGAAGATGGAGTTAGTTGGGGGAATGTCCCATAAACTTCACTTTTAGACAGATTCAATTAGAGGCTTTTAAGACTAGATTTTCATATAGTATTCAGTTTTAAAGATGTTATATTTTATCAGTATTTCAGATATTATGATCCTTATGGAATTTCTAATCATTTTCCAAATTAATTACAATATTATTATTATTCAGTGCTCATACCACATATCATTAATGGGTTAGCTTATGGTCCTTTGGGGTCATAAGTACTATGTGATGACTAAGGGGTAGTCCCGGGTTATTATAAACTTGGTATCAGGGCCTAAGGTTCATCAAAGTCCTAGGGAGTCTGAAAGCTGCATCAAGTAGAGCATTTTGCATGGGTGTGTAGCACGTCACACTTATGGACAAGAGGTTATAATATATTTTAGGAAATATTTCCCTTCTTTTAGTATTCAAGTCGTGCAAGTGAGCATGAGCTCAAGATAAATTCTCATTCTAATTCATCTCTTCCTTATGCTTCTAGAACATGACTTCCAAATAAGCTAATGAAATAAGTAATGAAAATCAATCAGTACCTCATCCCGTTCAGGCAGATCCCCTGGACGAGCATGTCTCTCATGCAGAATTCAGAGTTGCTTTCACTACTTTAACCTATTAAGTAGTTGCTAAGAATAACCTACAGGCTATTGTCCTGCCTAGTCTTGGGGTTTATACTTAGCAGAGCAAGAGAGAGAAGCATAAGAGGGATGATAGAGAGAACAAGAGAGTCAGAACAAGTGGTTTTAGGCCAAGATCAAAGGGTGGTAACCACTTCCAATTCCGTCAAAAATTGTCATCCCCAAATCCTTCTATAGCTAGTGCACCAGCAATAGTGCCAAAGTTTAAAAATGACACTCGAGGTAGCACGCCAGACTCTAAGCCTCAGGGTAGCCTGAGAAGAGGTCGTACCCACCCTCTTTGTCAAAAACTGACTTAGAAACTATCAAGTTGTCAGCAGAGCTGGCAGTGATGTTTGTTTTGAGTATGGTAAGCCAAGCCACAGAGTCAGAGATTGTCCTCAGCCAGGTCCTCAAGGTTAGTCCAACCATCCTTCAGCTCTGTCCGGTCACCCGACCCAGCAGGGTGCCACTACTAGTGCCGCCAGTGGGCAATGCCCAAACAAGCTTTAGGAAATTCAGTCTAGACAAGATCTAAAAATTTCTCCTGATGTATCCACCAGTACGTTACATATCTCTCATTTAGATTTTTATACCTTATTAGATCCAGGAGTTTCTTTGCCTTTTGTATCTCTTTGCATAACAGTTAATGTTAAGGTCAGGTCAAATCTTAACAAAACCTTTCTTAGTGCCTACCTCAGTAGATAAACCTACCCCAGCAAAACGAGTATACAAAAAAAATTGATCAGTTACAATAATCCAGAAAATTTCTTCAGTTGATTTCCAAAAAAGAGTCATTTTATTTTAGTTTCTGATGGACCAATCATGGAATGAAGGAGTAGTACCTTGGTTTCAGTTGATTTGAGTTTGAATTTTGAAGATTAAGCTAATAGAAAGAAGGGTAAGAATTCTAAGCTAGTCAGTGTTGAGGTTGTTATATGATAATTGTTAGGTCATAGAATGCTAATAATTATGTATCAGAAAAAGTACTAGCAGTAGGCCTTTCGTTATCAGGTGTAGTCCTTCAGAATGATTTTAGTGCTTATAAGTATTGTTATACCCTAGACTCTAGAGTAGAGTGGTGATAGTTCAATTTAGGGTTGTTGATTAATTGGTTCACACTTTTAAAATAATGGCTTTAAGCTAAGGGGGATATGGTAGAACAAGTAACCAAGTCAGACTTTCAGATTTTAGTATTAATGTCATTATCGGTAGAAAAGTAATGGGAGGAGATGATGCCCAACCTATATTTACCTCAGTGCTAAGTTTTATACTTCAACTATCCCGATATTTATTCATGTCATACATGCCAGCTCTAGGATCATAGTTTATATTCATGCACATTAAGAAAATTATGTACGCTTACAACTCCTAGTATAAGGAGTTCCAGATCACTTAGTTTTACGAATCATGTTCCATGGATACAGAAACTCCAAACTCAGGTCATGCAGCTCATGACATATGTACTCATTCTTTATAGTATGTTCAATTCCAATACTCATGCTACGCTCCTAACAATTAGCTAAATTCAGACTATGTCATGTATACCCTCAGTTAGACATCTTGATAAATCCATGGTGTTGATATTCTATTTATTAGGCCACAGTTAAGTATCAATTTTGGTGTAGTGTCTATTCATGCTTCAGGTCCTCATGTTTTCTCCTTTCAGTGAACTCTCCTTATGAGATGATGTAGTGTTGAGCGATTGATTAAAAGCAAGAGAGTAGGGTATATTTTTCGTGTTAAGGAAAGATTGGTGCATGCTTGTTTTACTCAAGGCTGTAGTTATAAAGATAGGCTTGGATGTCAGGTTAGTGTCTAGTAAATGGCTAGTATGAAGTTGGATTTAGTTATTAGAGGAAAAAATCAGAATCCTTCATAAGATAAGAAGTTGAGAAAATGTAGAGTGTGATGTACATTTAGATCCTCAATTTATGCCCGTCCCCATCACTAGAGCTATCAAAACTCAATCCAGTTTTAGGTTTTCTTTACCAAAGCATACAATTATCAGTTATTCAGTTATTAGTATCTCATTATTTTAGAATCATGTTATGCGTTTAGTCTTGCATTCCCAAATAATAGCGTTTCCATGAATTCATGTTCAATTACCTTACATTGCTCAGCCATTCCTTACCTCATATGCACTGTACTCTACAGTTTCAATCCAGTTATTCAAGTTAAGAACTATTCAATCTTACATGACAAGTATTCAGCTATCAGTTGTTCAGTTAATCAGATAAGCTAGTATATTTGTGCATTCGTGCTCTATGCCCGTGTATCTATTTTCAGTAGTTTCAGCTGAAGTGTTGTGCTAAGGTGGAGAGTATAATTGATAAAGTATTCAAAAAAATATGTCTAAGCTTGAAAATTATAGCCGCAGTGCACAAGGCTTAGCAACTCTATCTTAGAAAGTGTTTTGTAGGCCTTACTACATGTTACAGAATTGGAGCGATGTTGTGATTCAGATGTCTTAGTTAGAACATGCCTAGATTCATTACTTCCTAAAGTCACTAGAACTATATAGAAAGAGTGTCAAGAAATTCTCCAATCGAGTATAAGTTTTCAGCATGTGTTAGTCCGTAAAGTTCGCAATTCAGTTAATAGTCAGGCGAACATGTTCGTATGGTTTTCCATCTTTCCATCTAGTTGTACTATCCAAAGTTTCATGAATATGACCATTCCAATATAGAGAATCCTAGTAGTAATGAGTTCATCCCAGTTCACGTATCATGACTCAGTTTCAGATCCTAGATATTCAGTTACGATTCATTTCATAGATACCCCGTGTATCGTCTCAACTTTTCCTCAGTATCTCAGTCAAGTCAACATTTTTTTAGGGACATAGTGTGCCAAGGGGGAGATGCACTATAACCCCTGAGCTATCATGATCTAAACCTTCTATTTTCTCTTTAGGTAATAAATCCAGTTGGAGTAATGGTTCCTCGCAGTTGACCCTCTAGTTCCAATCTTAGTCGTAAGCTATGTACTTAAGGGTTCAATTTATTTCACAATATTCAATTTGTGTATCACATTTCAGACTCATTCATGTTCTCATGTTCCCATTCATACATTTTCAGTAAATAATCTTAGGCTTATCAGTGTTCTCAGCTTAAGGTAACAGTCTTCCTTATATCTACTCAGTTCCATGTTCAGTTACAGCTATAAACTTAGTATCAATTATCGTTCCATATTCAGTCACGCATTCATTAATCGGTTCATTCATGTATTCTATGCATCAAATATGCATGTCCAGCGTATAAACTTAGTCTATCAATAGTCCTCAGCTTAATCAGTCTCATTTGAGGATGAATATTTCCAAAGAAGAGATATTGTAACACCCCATTCTTTTGCCTTGCTTAAATTCATCCCATAAATGTCAAAGGCTTGCTTTAAAGATGAATACACTTTTATACATGTGTAATTTCCAAGATTTGACTTTTCATTGTGTGGGAATTAAATAAGCTTTCCATCGATACCAAATTCATCTAAATCCGACACCCAGGCGAAGAATTAGCCATTTTAGTAAGATAGTGTACCACCTGGTACTCTAGTGCATCGCGGAGGTTGTCCAAATGGTATTTGTCATTTTCAAGTGAGAAAATGCAATCCCACAACATCGCGCCACTAGCCTTTTACACAATTATCACTTTCCAGTGTGACTCCACGATCTTGGTGCATTGCATCAAAGGGAAAATTCATAACCAGTGAGGCACCGCGATGGCGCTGTGTCATGCCATCAGCCCAGTTCCCAATCGTCAGTTTCCAGTGACATATGCGATAGTGCTACATCACGCTAGGTACCCTTCTCGGGTTTTCAGTGACAAAAATTAAAAACTTTCTAGTGGCAATAGGGTCTTTTTCCATGACCCAGATCATCCTTTAAACACAAAATTATGCCCTAAATACCCCATTATGTCATTTTTCCTTACTTTCTCTCAAGAACAAAATCATTCTCTCTCAAGAGGCAGAAACCCTAGTTCAAGAAATATAGGTTAAGCCCATGAAATCTTTCAAGAACTTCAAGAATCTTACAAATTAAGGTATGTTAGATGTTCATCTATGGGTTCCTTTCACCCATAGAGTTCAAGAATCCCTTTTTAAACCTACAAGATCTCAGATTTATGATTTCCATGTTTGATTTAAATTGAATTCATGTTCATGATATTAGTTGGGTTCCAATCCATAATTTAAACGAAAGTTTCATGAAATTAAATAACATATGTGATGAATATGTGATTATCTTGATAAACCCTTGAACGTAAAAGTGATTCATGCATCTGTGATGTTAATTTGGTTTGCAATCCGTGATTATAATAAGATTCAGGAAAAATAGAATAGTATTTAGGGGGAATTAATATAATTATATGCTAAACCCTTTAATTTGCAATTAAGTACTGTATTCATGATGTTTATGTGATAGTGAAAGTCGATGTTTTGAACCATATGGCATTTTAGCCTATTTTCTGCATTAATTATAGTATTCTTATTCAATGCTCATAGAAGATACCATTCATGGATTAGCTTATGGTCCTTCAGGGTCATAAGCACCGTGTGACGACTAGGAGGTAGTCCCGAGTCATTATAAGATACTTGTGGGCATTTATTTTAATATGATAGTGAAAGTCGATAACTTCATCTTTTTTGCTGACTTTGTCTTTCTAGATTGTGAGGTTGATGTTGAGATACCCATCATATTAGGGAGAACATTTATGACCATAGGCAGAACTATGGTCGATATGGATAATGGGGAGCTGAAGTTGAGAGTTATTGGTGAACAATCCATGTTCAACGTCCAAAAATTGATGAAGCAGCCTACCAATATGAGAGTGGTATCGGTGATTGATTGTATTAATAACCCAGGAGGATACTCTTTTGGGTATCTTTATGAATTTCAAGTAGTAAGGGTACCCACACAGTGTTGCGATGTTAAATCAAGCACTGCATGGGAGTAACCCATGGGCTTGTTGGTAAAGTCTAAGTAACCAACATAGCCACTTCGTGTGGTGATGTTAACTCAAGCGATGGGTAGGAGACAACCCAATATTTTAGTGTTCACTTTGTTTGATTTGTTTTTGTAGGTTCTTAGCTTAATAAAATACCCAAAATACGAGAAAAAATTTCTAAATTCATCATCTTCCAAGTAAGGGGGACTTTGTAACCAATTTATCAAGGTCATTAGTCCTACGTGGGCCAGGTAAGTTGTGCTTAATTTAAAAAATGGAATTTTTGGAGTTTTTCTGGGAAATTTCTGGACTTTAACCTATAAAAATACTTTTAGGATCATAAATACCATTTACGACTTTGTAAGTATCAAAATAAGTATTAAAATACAAAGTCCAAAAGTAGGAAACTTGGCCGACATTTAGGAACCACATACAATGGGCACATATGGACCGTATGTGCCATGTATGTGGCTACCGTAAGTTGATAATTGTGAGCCCAAATTTTGTTCAAAATTTTTGTCCCACCACTGCCTAATTAAACCCGGCCTCCCCTCACTATTTAAGACCTGTTTACTTGTTTTTAACTTACAAAACTCTCAAAATTCCTCTTTATTCTTAAAAACTCAAATTCCCTCTCATGTTAAAACTACCCAAATTCCCACAGACAAGTAAATACAGGATTAATACTTGATCATGATACCAACTTGTCCTAAGGCATTAAATACAAGTTGAATCTTGGGTTTTGCTTCACTTCTTCATAGTTTAATTTCGGGTTTCTCAAAGAAAAGGTAACTTTCTTGGCTCCTAATAGTGTTATTTTGATCTAAATGATAAACAAGAAAGTTGATATGTTTATTCCCATGAAAAATATATAGAAACTATCATGCTTGTAGATAGGAGCCTTGAAGTAGCCTAAACTTTTAATTGGGCTTTTTTCTTGAATTAAACTCTAAGATTACGCCAGAATACGGAAGTTGAACTTGAACAAGTAAAGGAATACCAAAAGTTTGGAATGTTAGTTTAAATTGAAAAATATGGCTTTTGGAATATGAGTGCACATTGGACTTATTAGGACTGCAAATAAGTTATAGTGATGTGAAAATTGAGGAAATATTTGAAGATTTTGAATTTTGAGTTTTGTTTCAACTTTTGTAATCCCTCATTATCTGTTGAATTCTAACACATAGTTTTTCAGGTACACATGGAACCTAAGGATTCAAACAAGAAAACCCCAGCATCTAGGCAATAGGTTGACTCTTCTGAGAGTAGTAGCTTAGAGGAGGAATACTCAGTTGCCCAAACCAGAGCATCCAAGACCAAAGCATCCCCAACTAGAATGATAGAACTAGTGACTAGGGGTAAGAATCAGGCTGTTGTCGAAGCTATTATTATGGCCAAAATGGGTGTACAAATTGTAGAGAAATCACAGTGGGGCAAGCAGTCAGCTTCTACTCGGCCTATAAAAAAGGTTGAGGCTATTGAATTCCTAGGTGGGCCAAGGATAAAGAAATCCCAGACATCATTACCATATCCTCTCAGTTTGATAAGGGAGATGATAATGATAATAAGGATGAGGATCCAGGTTATGAGTCAGCACCAACAATAACTACACGGGATCCACAGTTGAGGAAGGGTTCAAGGATAAGTCTGATGCAATAGATAAGGAGAAGTCATCAGTAGTACACCCAGTCTAGGGAGAGTACAGATCAGGCTTCTCGCCAGGTACGAGCATTGATTGCCACGCACCAGATCAGTAGGATTGGACTTTTGAACCCACATATATCTCGGATAAGCATTTGATGAGGTGAACCCTAGGTGTTGTGTGGAGGGCCTTTGGACCATATTTGAGCGAGACAGTAGTATTTTGAGAGAGATCATCCAGCTCAAGTAAGTCATTTATAAGAAGAGATAGATTGATTTATCAGGGTTGGCCAGAGCACCACAGCTACAGGCAGGTTTTAAGTGATATCATCTAGGGTGGATAATAAGATCCTTAGGTACTTATAGCCCAGCATTGGGTGTGGGAATTCTACACATTATACCGTGCCGCTATGACTTTGACTTTGACCAAGAGGGGTATTTTGAGATAGGTTAATCAGAAGCAGACACTAGTTAAAAGGGTTATGGTTGACATATCAGTAATAGCCATCCGTCGGGTTCTCTTTAGGCTAGATTCTGTTGCGCCAACATCCATAATAGAGTGTGATTATAGATTGTGAGATACACAAGACAGACATATTTTATGGAATGCTAATCATAGGAGTAAGAGAGTAGAGATGGAAAGATGGATCACTGGTATATTTCACCTTTGGGTGATAAGACCCCTTGAATTGAGGTGCAAGGTATGATGAAGAAGGCAGCACTGACATTCGTTGCAAAGTTCTAGTGGCTTTTGGTTTAATTTAGTTTGTGTTTGATTATTGTAAACAATGTATTAAATTGGTATGGAGTTGCTCTTATTACGAGTATAGTGGCTAAATATTACATTGATTTTACAGCTATTAAGCTTTTAATGAGATGATGACTTTGCCATTCTCATACCTGATATAGAGACTATGATATGAGAGTGGTGTGCTTGAGATACTGAGAGTTGATAAGAGAGTACATGAAATGACTAGAGAACATACTAGGTTGTTGAAGGCTACAACACGTGTGCCCACTACAGTACCTCCGGCCTATTCTTAGGGCCCATCAGTACCTACGAAGATGATTGAGACATAGGGAGGTGATGTGGGACTTAGTATTGATCTTGCGATGAGGGAGAAGATAGATTCCCCAAAGTTGAGCACCCAGTGTAAGGAGACACAAGCTACTTCTACATCAGCCTCGGTTGCCACTTCAAAGCTGATGGGTGTATCTTTAGTGCCTCCTTACCCATCTACTACAACTGCTGCTTCAGGTATTACTATTGTATTTTATGAGATTTTGCAGAGCTTAGTGGACAGTAAGAGAGCCACCAAAGATTTATTGAAATATTCAAACCAAGGTAGCTATTCTATATCGCCAAATCTGGACATAGGTCAGGACTAGACTAGAGATCACAGAGGATAGATGGAATGCTACACACAGAGCTTCTATGTCAGAGTTATGTGCTGACTTACAGATATATATAAATGTTTTTTAGAGATATGTTTTATCCCAGTTTGTAGAGATTGAGATGCTAGATCTAGAACATATGATGGAGGGGGTAGATGTCTTGTGAGAAGAGGTATGCTTTCTGATAGAGAGCCATATGAAAGCCACCCCTCCAGTAATATCCCCAGTTATTTAGAAATAACCCCTGTACAGTCCTAGACATTTTGATTTATTTGTAGAGAATAATGAAGAGGTCCCCATAGTTGGGACCAAGAGAGGTCACGTAGGGCACCTGCAGGATCCTATTGTTCTATATGACCAGGCACTAAAAAGGGCCAAACATGAGTTGATGGACACTTATTTAATTGATCATTAGATATGTTCTGAGCTAGCATAGATGTATCTTCTAGTAGTGCACTACCACCACCACCGTCGCATCCGTTAGTGAATATACCCCCATTTGGGGAAGATCAAGTCACAAACGCTTAGTGCATCCCAGGTATGTCTTCATTCCATTCGTATTATATTATTTTAATACATTGGGGATAGTGCACCGTCTTTTAGTTAGGGGTAGGCTATACCATAGTTGCCGTAGCTTTTTGTTGTTGTGCTTCTTTTCCTGTCAGCTGCAGTATGGTTGTAGAATCGATATGTCTAGGTTAAAATCTATGTCATATTATGTTTTGTATTGTGTTGTGCTTTTGTGTAATTAGGAGAATTTTAAGATTTTAGGTCTGTTGTTATGTTTTTTTTTTATGAGAAAATAATACCTCTCAAAATATTTGTTTTTAGAACTATGTCAATGTATATATGTATGACTATTGTGGATCTTGTTATGGTATTAGGATTAGGGACATGATAATCACTTGCAAATAATTGCATGAACCGGATAGGTAGTAGCTTGTAAGATTGACTTTGTGCCATGTGTGTGTGAGTTACTACTTAGTTCCCTTTGTGTGTTAAATCCAAAACTTGCCCGATTAGTCTTGCCTAGGTTGTAGGATAGTTGGTTAGGAAAGGATCATGGGCTATTTTTTATTTTAGTCTACTTTTAGCTTAAATGACCTTCCATCTGTGAATTATATCCCTTGATCCCTATTTTAGAGTCTGTATAGCCTATTTTTTCTTGTTGCACCTTTAACCTTCCCATTTGTGTTACAATAAAACCTATTTTGGCCTAGTTCCTCTTTAGACATGTTTGTACCTCAACTCAAGCAAATCACCTAAGTTGAGGGTGGCTATCATAGGGGTATGTGATGTAAAGTAGGTATGTAGATTGGTAAAATAAGAGGAAAAAAGAGTAGAGCTGGGTGTTGTAGAAAAAGAAAAAAAAAGAAAAATTGTGAAAATGTGAAAAAGAACGAATAAATACCACACCCAACCTGAGTGTGCAATAAAGAATAAAAAGGGGGAAATTAGGGTAGAATAAAAAGAAAATTGGTTAAAGTGTGGACCCCAAAGTTATGTAGTACCAAGGAGGCTTAGTCGCTTGATATATCCCTATGTACCATAACATCCCCCCAAGCCTACATTACAAGTGGAATAAAGTCCTATAGTGATCCTAACTTGACTTTCTGAAAACTAAGGTAAAGAAAATAAAGGAAAGCCTATGGTATTTGATGTACATTGATTAGAACTTCTCTTTTTGTGTATGAGTATATCTTGACTTCCCCTGCATTAACATGCACTATTTCATATGATTGACAGGGGCTTCTTTGTTTTGAGGGAACATGAGTCATATTGCTAGATATTTAATTGTTTGGGTAGTGTAACCTATATATATGAATACTTGTCTATTTCTAATGTAATGTCATATCTTGATCTCCTTGTGTCACATTTTTGTGCTTTATGTATATACACAGTAGGTTGTGAAAGGTTCAAATGGGAGAGGGTAATGTGTCTTGTGCTTAAAGTCTTGACTGACTGGCTTGGATAGCTTAGATTCTCCTAGTTAAGCATCGTGTTTTTTTGTTTTATTGTATTGCTTGAGGACACACAAATGTTCTAAGTTGAGAGTGTTGATGTGCTATAGAAATATAACACTTTCAATGTTTAAAATAATAAAATTATGCAAGTTTCTTAGGTTGTTTTTTTAGATACGAATTGTTTTGGATATGTTCTGTAGGAAACTAGGTCATGGATGCAAATCCAAAGAAAAAAAGAAATTTGAAGTTTTTGGGTACATACAAAGGCATTTTTAGGCGTATGTACAGCTTACTTGGTGTACGTGTGTAGAGTATGTTGAAGAACTGAAAGTCTAGAGGCTAAGCCGCAGGAAAATCCAACTCTCCCACTAATAATGACCATATACGGTCTGTATGTGCCACACAAGGCCCGTATATGGCCAACGTATGTTTAGGGAGGAATAGTCTAGAGAGTTGCAAGTTCAGTTTCTAAAGCCTTACACATACAAAGTGTCGCATACGTTCTGTATGTGCTACATATAGTTTGTATATGACATTAGTATGTGCAAAAGTAAAAAGTCCAGAGAGTTGTAGAATCTAAGATGGAAGGGTGGTTACATGCGTAGGACCACATACGGTCTGTATGTGACCTTTGTAAGTGGCCACCGACTTCATTTTTCCTTTTTCATTTGGGATTTTATTTTTCGGGGTTTCCTATATCCTATAAATATTCTATTATCATTTTGTTTCAGTTTATACACTCCATATACTCACAAACATATATTTTGATTCTAAGATCTGAATTTGGTCATGGAATTACTTTTTATTGATTTTGGTTATTAATTCAGTTGAAGCTTTGGGTTTTTACTTGTTGATTATTTTGTGATTGTTGAATTTTTTCAAATAATAATTCCTTTAATCGTTGCAAAACCATGAGCGCTAGTCTCTCTTAGCTAGGATTGTAGGAGCCCTTTCTATATAACAAAGTAAGGAAAGTGTTCAATCCTTCTAGATTATTTTTGATGCATGTATTGGGATTTTCTTTGAGTTTATTATTGTCTTAATGGTTGAAAATGTTAAGATCTATCTTGTATTCACCACAAACCTGAGATTGAGGTAGATATTAGGAAAAGGAAATTACAATAGTGATTTGGGGCTAACTGCTGAAATAAGCTTACCTATATTATCTTCTTAAGACAGTTAACTTCTATCTAATTAACTTGAAATCAAGATGAGATATTTGATATTGGGTTTAAAGGTAAGGGTTAGTAATGCGACACTCTGAGACCGAGAGGATATGAGTGAGATTCACCAAAAAGAGCCGAAAGGCGGTTGGTGATACCTATCTCACCAGATTCTCCATATGCAATAGTTGTGCAGTTGGATTGAGCATGAGAAGCTTAATGAGTTAGAGGCTAGGAGGAACACAATCTTAGTTTTCATATATGAGTGAATTACAACTAGAGTTTATATTTGTTACTTGTCCAAAATTGTCACTATAATCCCCCCATTTACTTTTCCAGTTCTACCCTTGATCACAACATTTAAGAGCCATGATTTCACGTAGTCCTTTGAGATTCGACCCCAACCTTTGTTGGGTTAATATATTTGGCAGCAATCGTATAATCTTCAGATTGAAGGTATAGTTTAGGTGTTATCAGACCCATCGAGTTCATAATTCTAGGTATTGTAGATGGATGAAGTTACTTAAGCATTGTGACATCTTTATTTTGTATCATCTAGGAAAGGCGAGTGTGTTAGCAGGCACCTTGAGTCGGAAGACAGTAAGTATGTGTAGCTTGGATTCTATCTCTATTTCTAAAAGGCTATTGGGATGGGACATCCATTCCTTAGCAAACTGTCATGACCCGACCCTGAGCCTGGCCGTGATGATTATCTCAAGCCCACTATAGACTAGAGATCACCTCCTTAACCTAATCTCAAGAGCATAGTAATAATAATAACAATAATAATGTGGAAGCTAATTAAATAGTGATAAAATATAAATATATAACTCTATGAAAACTAAGAGTCAATTAATAACCAACCAACCCACATATGTCCACAATAGCCTTTAAAACTAGAATAGTAACAGTCGGGACATGCTCCCGACTATGACCAAAACAATCAAAAAGTACTGAATCAATAAGAAAAGAATGATGAAATGATAAGGACTTCTGAAGGATGGAGGATCACTACTTCACAGCAAATCAATGTACGTGGTAATCCACCTAATGCTGCACAAGATAAACAAAACTGTCTTTGGACCCTACATCATGAAATGATGTAGCTTCCCAGGATGGTCAGTGGGATAAGAACTGCCATATAACTTTGGAAAGGTGATAAAATAATGTCATGTCCAAAATCAGTCAAAACCATGTGCACACATTCATATATACATATATATAAGATGTCGGGATAGGGTAAATGTCATAAACATAAGATTTTTAAGACCACTAACCTGGACTGTCTAGCTCTATCCATCCTAAGGGCACAAACGGGCTATATGGGCTCAGTTCTGCTGGTAAAAGGGACCTAGTGCATGTTAGTCGCATGAATCGAGGAAAATACGAGGAAGGGTCAAACATACCAAGGCCCCAACCATTCAAAAATATAGATATAAAGTGTGAACTATGCACACGATTATAAAGACCCCCACGCTGGAAAATGTGGTTTCTAGTATTGATCCTCCAAGACTTCTACCATCACGATGAGAAACACAACCCCCTTTAAGCCCTAATTAAAACCACTTAGCACATAATTCCAACCATTAACCCAGGAGTCATTCATTTATGCATTTACCACTTAATATAGTCATACCAATATGATTGAAAGCTAAATCACACATGTCAAATAAATTCACACAACCACATTGACTCCCAAGTTCCATTAAAATCGAATCCATGGCCACCAAGGCCATACAAATCTATTTAAATAATCATTTATCCATTAATGTAATGCATTAAGTACAAAAGCAAGTTAAACTATGCAATTTTCCATAATTAAAATCAAATTAATAAAGTGGGTTGATGTTCATGTAATTTCAAGTCAAAATTCATCCAATTAGGAGAAAACCAAGTCCCGCATTCCAACCATTTAATTAAAGTACCAATTCAGTCCCAAAACACAACTTTAAAGCATGAATAATCAATTCGAGTCATGGGACAAGTAATTCAATCAAAAACAACCAAAACCCCTCAATTCCATTTCAAAATTCATAATCTAAATCACATGAAAATCCATCAAATTAATGACAAAATGTAAGATTAAAGTTTAGGGAAGAGAAACATGCCTGAAACAAACGGGAATTTGAAGTCAAATTGGAGTTTGGAGACCAAATGATGAATGCACACTGAAACTCTTAAGATTTCTTGGTTTAGGTGTTAGAGGTGAATATAGTAGATTTTGATCTTGAAACCTAAATAAAAAGGATCCTTTTTATGTTTATAAGCCATGGAAAATGTGAAAAGACCAAAATCACCTCAACCTTAAGTGACAAAATTAAAATTGGACAAAAATTACAACTTGGTGTGGCATGTTGTTATTGCAGAGGTTATCCTCCATGCCACACCGTTATCATAGAGGGTAACCTTTGTATCACGGTGATATCGTGGAGGTACACTGCCACAGGTTTCCAAAATATCCCCGAATCCTTTCCAAAAATTTTAAAACTTTCTTAAATTACCCTTTTAACATCCCTAAAAACATTCATGTGAAAAATTGATATTACAAATGTAGGAGGGTCAAAAATAAAATGTTCAAACTTTTAAGGGTCTTACATTATCCCCCCTTAGGATCATCCGTCCGCAAATAAGGAGTTAGGAAACTTTTAGCATGAGAATAGCAAGAACATACCAGAATCAATTGACAAACTTAGAAAGTATCAAGAGGGAAATGAAACCCATACCTTAAGCACTTTCATCCAACCGGGGGGACAAGAATACGTATTTGGCCTTAATATTTTCCTCAGCTTCCCATGTAGCCTCTTCTGCCTTTTGGTTTCTCCAAAGGACCTTTACCAAAGCTTACGTCCTTGGTCCTTAACCTACGAACTTGCCTTCCAAATATTTTAACTGGGATTTCCTCATAAGTTAAGGAATTCATCACACCAACATCCTCGATAGGAACTATTAAGGAAGGATCAACCACACAATTTTTCATCATGGACACGTGAAAAACGGGATGAATGGAACCCAAACTCCCAAGCAAGATTGTCATTTTAACCCCAGGCTTAGCCATGATGGGTATCTCAAGCCCACCATAGACCAGAGATCACTCCCCTTAATCTAACCTCAAGAGAACAATAATAATAATAATAATAATAATAATAATAATAATAATAATAATAATAATAATAATAATAATAATAACAATGCAGAAGCCAATTAAACATTGATAAAAGATGAATAGACAACTCTATTAAAACTAATAGTCAATCAATAACCAACCAACCCATATCTGTCCATAACAACCTCTAAAACCAGAATAGTAACTAGTTGGGACATGCGCCCTATTATGACCAAAAGGATCCAAAAGTACTTAATAAATATAGAAAGACTGATGAAATAATAAGGCTTTTTGATAGATGGAGGCTCACCACATCACAGAAACTCATCGTATATGCTAATCCACCTAACACTGCACACGAGCAATGAAAATATTTTTAGACCCTACATCATGAAATGATGTAGCATTTTAGGATAGTCGGTGGGATAAGTATTGTCATATAACTCAGGAAAGGTGATATAATAATGTCATGTCCAAAATCAATCAAAACCATATGCACATATTCATATGTACATATATATAAGATTTTGGGATAGGGTAAGTGTCATGAACATAAGAGTTTTTAAAACCATTAACCTGGACTATGTAGCTTTGTCCATCCTAAGGGAACCCATGGGCTATATGGGTTTATCTCTTCCAACTAAAAGGGCCCCGATGCGTGTTGGCCGTACAAACCGAGAAAAATCAAAGAAAGAGTCAAAGCCATCGAGGACTAAGTAGCATGTGTGTATGTGTATATATATATAATATGTGAACTATGTAAACAATCAAAAAGACCCCCACGCCAGAAAACATGGTTTCTTGTATTGATCCCTCTAGAACCTTCACCTTCAGAACGAGCTACACAACTCCCTTTAAGCTCTAATTAAAACCATTTAGCGCATAATTCCTACCATTAATTTAGGATTCATTCATTTAGGCATTTACCACTTGGTATTGTCTTACCAATATGCTTGCAAGGTAAATACACATTTTAAATCAATTCACACATCCATATTGACTCTTAAGTTCCATTAAAATCCAATCCATGGTCACCAAGGCTATCCAAATCCATTTAAATAACCATTTATCCATTAATTCAAGGAACTAAGTTCAAAAGTAAGTTAAACCATGCGATTTTCTATAATTAAAATCAAATTAACAAAGTGGGTTAAGGTTTATTCAATTCCAATCCAAAAGTTATCCAATTTGAGGAAACCCATGTTCCCCATCCCAACCATTTAATTAAAGTACCAATTCAGTCCCAAAAACACCACTTTAAAACATAAATAATTAATTCATATCATAGAACAAGTAATTCAATCAAAAACAATCAAAATCCCTCAACCCAATTTCTAAACCCACAATTTAAATCATATGAAAATCCATCAAATTAATGCCACAATGGAAAATTAAAGTTTGGTAAAGAAAAACATACCTGAAATAAAGTAAATTTGGAGTTTGGAGCCTGAATGATGAATGCATAGTAAAACCCTTAAACTTTCCTGATTTAGGTGTTAGAGATGAATATAGTAGGGTTTTATCTTTTAAAACTGAAGAAAAAGGGTCCCTTTTATGTTTATAAGTCAAGTAAAAGGTGAAAAAAACAAAATCCCCCCACCATTAAGTGAAAAAAACAAAACTGGACAAGAATTACACCTTGGTGTGGCACGTCATTATTGCAGAGGTTATCCTATATGCCATGCCATTATAGTGGAGGGTAACCTCTATGACACGATGATATCGTAGAGGCATACTGCCTCAGAGTTCCAAATAGCCCAAAATCCTTTGTAAAAATTCCAAAACTTACCCAAATTATCTTTTTAACATCCCTAAACATACAAGTCAAAAATTGATTTTACGAATATGGGAGGTTTAAAAATAAAATATTTTAAATTTTAAGGGTCTTACACCAACTTACTAGATATTTCTGACCCTAAGAAGATTCTTGCAAGTGTTGAGGCGAGCTATACTTTATTTGAGCAAATTTGGAGTTATCAGTTTAAGGATATGAGACTTTGTATCATCCATGATCATGTGTTTAGTGGTGACTCCATGATGTCTACCATTAATTTTGAGGGTATTTTAAGATTCAATAGTCGTAGTTGTTTTCCAAGGGTTAGAGAATTGATTCAATTGATTTTGCATGAAGCTCACAGATCTAGATATTCTATTCACTCAGGTACAACTAAGATGTATAGAAATTTGAGGTAGTATTATTAGTGGAGTGGTAGGAAGAGAGCTGTGTAGGACTTTATAACTCATTTCCTATGTTGTCAACAGGTGAAAGCCTAGCATCTAAGACCTTGTAGCTTGATTTAAAAATTGCCCATTCTCGAGTGGGACTGGGAGTATATCACCTTGTACTTTGTTAGTGGTATAGCTCATAGTTCTTGTGGTTCCGATGGTATTTGGGTCATTATATATTGGTTGACCAAATTGTCATATTTTATTCATCTTTCAAAATTCTTTAGTGCCAAGAGGTTAGAACATATCTACATTCATGAGATAGTCCATCTGTATGGTGTGCCTATATCTATCATTTCAGAATGGGGTTCAATGTTTACTTTTAGCTTTTGAAAGTCTTTCAGGAGGAGTTTGGCACTCATGTGGATTTTAGCATAAGCTTCCACCCTTGGGCTGATAGGCAGTTAGAGAAGACTGTTTAGGTTTTCAAGGATATGCTTCGATAATGTGTTATATATTTTGGAGGTCAATGAGAGAAGCACTTAGCTTTTGTGGAGTTTGCATATAATAATATTTACTATTTGAGTATTGAGATGGTGCTATTTGAGGCATGATATGGTAGACAATGTTGTTCTCTAATTTTTTGGTTTGAGACCACTAAGGTTTAACCCTGTGGTACTGAATCACTTCAGGAGTCATTGGATAGAGTTAGGGTGATTCAGGATAGGTTAAGGGCAGCTTAGAGTAGGCATAAGGCTTACATGGATCATAGAATTTGTGCCTTAAGATTTGGATTTGGTGATTGGGTATTTCTCCATGTATCTCCCATAAAAGGTATGATGAGGTTCGAGAGGAAAGGCAAGTTCATCCCCAGATGTATTAGACTTGTTGAGATCCTTTACGCAGTTAGAGAGGTGGCATATAAGTTAGGCTTGCCCCTATATTTTGTTTCTACTCATTTGGTTTTCCATGTTTCTATGTTGTGGCGGTATATTCTAGATTCATCTCATATGCTCAGAAGAGACTCGGTTCAGTTGGATGAGAAGTTGACCTTCATGGAAGAGCATGTGCTCATAGTAGCCAGTAATGTCAGTCAGTTGTACTCTAGGGAGATTCCATTAGTTAATATTCTATAGAGGCATCTCTTAGTAGAGTGAGCTACTTACGAGATCGAGAGCAAGATGCGAACCCATTATCCTCACCTATTTGAGGCTTCAAGTAAATCCTAACCCTTTACTTTCATAAACAAAAGTTCTTTTCGTAATGGATATTGTAATGACCCTCCTTGTCATTTCCTGCATTTCTATATATCTTCTCATTTAGAGCTTCTCTATATCTTCCTCAACTCATTTATGACTTTTTGGAGCTAATAGTTCAGTTATTGGGTAGTTTATTTGATTTTTAGAGTCAATCCTTTAATTTGAAGTCTTTGTTGGTTATAATTGACTACTGGGTTAAAACTTGTATCAAATGACCTCGAATGTCGATTCTAACTATTCCAACATCTTCAAAACATCCTTTGTTTGGGTCTTAAGGATTTCAAACTCATCTTGTGCTATTGATCAAAATTTAAGAAAATAGCACTTATGTGTGGGACCAACTTTTTGTTGAAATGACCTCAGATGGAAATTTTGATTGTGCCATTG
Source organism: Capsicum annuum (assembly GCF_002878395.1). Classification (NCBI taxonomy): domain Eukaryota; kingdom Viridiplantae; phylum Streptophyta; class Magnoliopsida; order Solanales; family Solanaceae; genus Capsicum; species Capsicum annuum. The sequence goes on from NC_061114.1 coordinate 109,332,907, forward strand.
AGTCGGTATCATAGAATTTGATAGGGTAGCATGGTTATTTTTGTGTACGGTATTTTGAATGAATCTCGAGTGGTTGGTGCAAACTCAAAAAAACTCCAAGTCTCCAATTGGTGCACTTAGTTGGTGCATTTGCTTAAGCGCCCATTGGTTCACTTAAGTGGCTAGCCGGTTGCATAAACAACCTAGATTGATTATTTAGTATCACTTAACCAATGTCTTTGTCGCTTAAGTGATATGTGCATACCTAGCTAATGTCATAAAAGCGACACTTGGCCGCTTATGCAACTACCACTTAAGCGGCCTAGTTTATGCTTAAGCGACACCTGGATATATATCCCCTACTTAGCCCGTTTCTCCCATTTTTCACCCATTTTAAAGATTATAGAACCCTAAAACTTATAAAACCTTGGGATAATTATTAGTAGGTGATTTTGGGGAGTTCGTAAGCTCGAATTTTATCGTTTCTTCTCCAAATTCTTGGAGAGGTCTCATCGATTTCATAATTACTCAATTGATTTTTAAAATCCCTAAAATATTGGTGGTTAATTTCAAAACCATTTGAGATTGTCATTTACCCATTCTTGAGGGTAAATATTCCTTGAGTATAGAGGGACACGTTGACGATTTTGAAAGTGCAATTCTACAAGTGGGTGGCACATGAGATTTTTGTGTAATTTTGTACATGAAGCATAAAAATACAATATGGGTACCGTTGTTCTCATATTAATGAGTATATTATGATTTTGATAGCATGGCATCTTGTGTAAGCTCTTTAGAGGGTAAATTCTTTGATTTAGAAGATTTGACCAGTCATTCTTTGACGTCGAAGTATGCTAGGTTTATCCTTCTTGTAGATTAAGCGTAATTTTAGTATATTTATAATAATGCATTAGATATGGGTGGGAATTACATCTTAAAGGTATAATTGGTATAATTTGAAACTTTTAGCCTATTAAGTAACTGTAATTTAGGTGTAATTGGCTTAGTTGCTCATGTTTAGGGTAGAATTACTATCTTAGGACTTAATATGACTCATATAAAATATTGAGTGAATTTAGTCACATTAATCTAGTCTGGGGTAGAATTTTCCTTAGAATAGACTTTAGGAATTAGAAGTGGGCCCTCCGGCCCACCATAGGCAAAGCTTATTATGATCTCCGTGTAACTTTATAGGTGAACAGTATTATATATTTAGTAGCTTGAAAAAGGTGGTAGCGTGGTTATCATGCTAGTTTGGAACTTTGGAGTTGATAATAGTTCCAATTTAAGTCTGGCGATTTATGATCTTGAGTTTTGGTTCCAGTCCTGCATTGATGGGTTTTTTATGTTGATTATGGAATTGGTTCTAGTCCGAGGTTCATGATAATGTAGGATTTTTGGTTATGACTTGAAATGCAGTTATTTAGTGTAATTTCAGTCACTTATTATCTTTGATTGCACTCTTCGGGCTTATAGGGTCTTGTGTTGGGTTATTTATTTTTTCACACTTATTGTCTTATGGGGGCCCAGTTTTGTAGTATTAGTTATGCTTTCTTCCACAGTATATTTATTTCGGTTATTTATTACAGGATTATAGTGATATGCCAGATTTGCCCTTTTTCCTTGACTTTACTTATTTATCTTGTATATTATTGTACTTATATTATGATTTAGCTTAGTCAAATGATGATGTGTACTGAGTACCAGTGGATTTGGTACTCATACTACACTTATGTGTCTTTTTTGGTGTAGATTTGAGTACTAGTAGCCATTTCTAATGTTACATTCATGTTGTTTAGTGTTTGGAGGCAGGGTGAACTTTCAAAGTTCAAGTTGTCTTTTTCTCCTCCTTTTATCCTTGCTTAGTCTTTACTTTTTCAAGATTAATGTATATTGACTATTATAGTACTTAAATTCCTTTTTGCTAGTGGCTTTTGTACCAACACTACCAGATCATAGGATGTTATTATAATCTTTATTTATCTTTCAGACTATTATTATTATTACATAATTTATTATTGTAAGTTTTTACTTGAAAATTCTTAGTATTTATGTCTTTTCAATCAAATTAACCCATTGTTTATAGCTACGGGCTACGATTTAGCTCCCATTGTTTATAGCTACGGGCTACGATTTAGCTTACCTACTCATGGGGTAAATTCGGTGCCATCATGACTCGTAAATTGGGTTGTGACACCCTACCACCACCACCTGTGAATCCTTTGAATGAAAATCTTTCCCATACTGGGTTTTGAGCTGACTTTTAGGTGTTGTCTCATGCTATGACAACAGAGGTTAATCAACCGACAGCTGTCTTAATCCAACAGATTAGTAACTTAGTTGCCACCAGAGTTTGAGACTTTATGAGGATGAATTCTCCTGAATTCTTTGGTTAAAAGGTGGGTGACGATCCTCGGTTCTTTATTGATGAGTTAAAGAAAATTACTCAGATTATGCATGTTATAGAGGTAAAGAGTATGGATGTGGCATCAAATCTATTAAAGGATGTTGCTCATGATTATGTTAAGTTGTGGAAAGATGGTAGAGGTAAGAACATTGCTATGGTGGATTGGAGAGTGTTTGAGGTAGCTCTTCTTAACAGGTTCTTTCATCATGAGATAAGGGAGGCTAAAGTGGATTAGTTTATGAATCTCAAGCAAGGTTCCACGTAAGTGAAGGAATACTCTCTCAAATTTACCCAACATTTGAAGTAAGGTTCAGAGATTATGGAGCATACAAAAGCTCATATGAGTAAGTTTGTTACTGATGTGCCTAAATTAGTGACCAAGGAGTGCAGGACTACTATGCTAACTAGGTACATAGATAGTGTCCGACTGATGACCCATGCCGAATAGATTGAGACAAAAAAGTTAAAAGAGTTAGAAGGAAAAACTAAGAAGGCTAGGACCAGATAGTTTGAGTGTAGTCGCACAAGTCAAGAGGGGGAAGTTCTTCACAATTTTAGAATCATTAGTTAGCCCCAACACCCTCTTCAGCCAGTGCTTTCACATCGAAGAATAAAAAAAAGCAATGGGGTAGGGAATCCACCACCTAATCTTAGGGTATTATTACTGGGGAGGCATACCTTCTCAGCATACAGAAAGTATGGAAAGAATCATATGGGCGAATAATGAATAACAAGGAAGGTTGTTTTGGGTGTGGTAAACCAGGTCACAAGGTGAGGGATTTTTAATCAACTGGAAAGGAAAAATGGATGCTTTCCTACAGGCTCAATCCACTACTTCAACAAATCAGTCAGGCCACTTATTTCTTAAGAAGGATGTATCATCCAATACTAATGATGGTCTGTGTTATTTCTACATAAAGCATAAGAGCTCCTCAAATATAGTCGTTCGTATGCTTCATATCTTTAATGTTGATGCTTATGTGTTATTACATCGAGGTTAAACATTTCCTTCGTAGCCCCATTTATTGCTGTGAAGTATAGTGTTAGTCCCAAAAGTCTTTTTGAGCCCTTTTCTATTCCATACCTATAAGAGAGTCATTATTATCAAACGAATTTACAAGAAGTACCCTATTATATTCCTTTATAAGGTCACTTTAGCAGATTTAATAAAACTAGAGATGATAGACTTTGATGTCATTCTTGGTATTGATTTGCTCCATTCATGCTATTTCTAAGTTGATTATCGTACATGTAATACCCCGTAAAGTTATCTTCTAGTCTGAGCCTTAGAGCGTATCCAGTAAAGTGGAAAATCTGAGTCTACAAGTTTTAGAAGTATCTTCCCAAGTATGAAACACTTTGAATCGTGTTTAATTTCCCTAATTTCTACTTTTAGTCATGTAGAGCATTGAACAATCTTTCCATCGATACTAATTTCATCAAAATCTGACATCGGACGAAGAAGTTATGGCCGTTGTACTGAGCATTGTAGGAATCGCAGGTTTGACGGTCGATCTGACAGACCGCCAAGTCCTTGGTGGACCTTCAAGTGTCCCATCAGACCAAGGCAGTGGCTTTCTCTTTCGGTCTTCATATGACGGACAAAGTGGTGGCCGTCAAAAAGTTGATGGACCGTCAAGGGGCCCATCACTCAGAGGCAGAATATCCCATTCCTGGACCCTGAGTGACAGACGATCTGGTGGACCGTCAGATTTCTGACGGACCGTCACTTCGACCGTCACTCTGAGGTAGAACATCCTAGTTTTCGCACTTGAGTGACGAACGACTTGATGGACCATCAATCCCTCTGATAGACCGTCAAGTCGACCATCACAGACCCCGATTGGAATTTTCTAGACAAATTTTAAAGGGGCATTTTGGTCTTTTCCACATCCTCCCCCAGTTCTATAAATACCGGGCCAAGGGCCTTCAACTTCATTTTTTGTCTTTCTTCTACCCAAAAATTAGGGTTTCCAAAAATCAAAATACTCTCTTCTCCTTTAATAAAAATTCAAGAGGGATCAAGAAGGATATAGAGAAATCAAGAACTCCTTTCAAAAGCCATCAAGAAAAGAAATTCCCAGGTATGTAGATGTTGATTCTTGGGTCCCTTTCATCCAAGAAGCTCAAGTACCCTTTTTTTAAACTTAAGGATTTTATGTTTTATGATATTCCATGATTTGTATGAGTTAAAGTTTATGTTACTTGTGTTGTTGAGTTTGGATTCATGATTGTTTGTAAGATTTATGGTCTTTGACCCTAGTATGTGGAATTTATGTGATTTTATGTTGATCCATTTTGAATTTGGTGTCTGTGTGAGGTGTTCATGACATTAGGGTGTAGAGATGGTTGAATAAGCGGAGTATGCACCCCATAGGTTGGATGAAAGACTGAGGTGAAGCATAGAGAGGCATCGTAGTATGTTAAAGGGGGAAACCCAAAGTTGTGGCCTAGTCCATGCACACCTAGTGTTTGATTGAATGCCTTAGTGAGCGGAATGAGCCATAATAATAATATGGAACCCCCGAGTAGGTGTAGAACCGGACATGTCTAGTGGTTGTCGAAAGACCGTAGTGAGTAAGTTGAGATAAAATTGCGGTAAATCTCCCAAGTGAGTGCTCTTTGATTTATTTTAAGTTTTGATACATGCTAAGTGGTTAGACAGAGAGTAATGACATGATAGTGTGAAGTTTTCCCAAAATCTTATGATATCTAGATATATGTCGAGATCGATATAGGTGTGAAGTACTTGATGCAAGACTTCATTGAATGGGGTATAATTTAATAGCATGTCTTCCTTAAGGTAGTTTGTGACAATGAATCGATATTGATGACCCCCTGAATATTGGGAGTGATCCTTTGGTAATCATGATGAAGAATAGAGGTTTATATTTCCTAAATGACAGATGCGATTCCATATGGTTTGTGAGGGGGAAAGTATGTTATCATTCTGAAATACTTAGAGTGACCCCTTGGTAGTTGTGATGATAAGTAGACATTTGTGAATCCTTGAAGGCTTGAGGTAATGTTTTAATGATGGTGAAATTGAATATATGGCATGATTTCTGAGTTTCTTGTGAATATGCTTGAATGATGGTAATGATGCATGAATGCTTGTGATGCTTGAATGAATGATGATGCTTTACTTTTATGTTATCGAGACTTGGGGGTATTTATACCCAAAAATAGAGCTGTTGTCTAGAGCCCGTGTCAGTTTCTCGATAATTCCAACTGAGCCATGATTTTTAGAACTCAATGAACTATAGAACTCTATATCCTCAGACAAGTGCAAAGCTTAATAAATCTCAGTAATCTCAGCTATCTCTATAATCTCTGTATCGCTAGTAATCTAGCCTCAGACCCATACTCAGCCCAGTCCTAATGGAACTCAAGTGATTCAATTCTAATATCAGAAATGATTCGAATAATCTAATCAAGCTATGCATCATCAGTCAGATACCATGATTCGATATTATTTCTGTCATATATGGAACCAAGTGATCTCAACGTATTTCAGTCAGATTATTTGAGAAACATGATCATGTAAATAGATTCAGCTTTATTTTTTTTATTCTAAGGATTCAGTGAGAGTCTTTCAGTTGGGAGTAGAAACTAGGGCCGAGTGAGGGAAGGGATAGTGATTCCTCCCATCAGAGAGGGAGGCCAGAGTCGTTAGTAACAATCCTTGAACTCCAGAACTGTGTAGCCAGCGCAGGATACAGGAGTCCCCATCAGTAGAGGTTGTCACATTAGAGAGGTTGACTATTATATTGCCTTAGGTCGACTTCCTGTGAGGTTCATCCCATCAAAGAGGCTTGACCCAAGAGTGAGTCTTTACCCGTGGCACGGTATTGATGCCCTTCCAGCTGGGGTTATAGGTTGGACCCCACCTATGGTAGGTCAGGGCATGTGGTTAAGTAACTACTTCCCGCAGTTACAGTTTTAGTATCAATCTTCAGAATTTAAGACCGTGTGGTACAGTCATCTATCTTAGTAAGGAACTCAAATAGTTCCATTGATTCATGGACCATCCCGTCAGATAGGCTTGGCCTCATATACAGATGCTTACTATCATATTTAAAGATCTTCCGTCAGATAGGATTGGTCTCTTTCTCAAAATTTGTTGAGTATTCTTGTTTTTAGATTCAGATATAATCCTATTTTTCTTATCATTGATAAAGCTTCCGAAGTTATCTGTTAGAAAAGTTGAATTTCTAATTCTGCCGGTTGAAAGCGGTAAGCTCAGAACTCAGTCTTTGATATAAGTATACTCAGGTCTTCAGTTATCAGTAGCAGATGTGTCAGTGGTTCAGTATCTCAGTGATGGTAGTAAGTTTAGCTTGCAGTAAAGCGGTACCCAAGGTCAAGTCTCTAGAGTTGTGATAATTATAAGTATGATTCATGCATTCTTGTATGTGCGCTTGTTTTATGCGGTATTCTCATGATCATTTAGGTTATACATATTTTACATGTATGGGCCCTTGTATTTAGCCTTACCCTATCTGCATACTCGGTACATTTTGTGCTGACACATTTGCGCTATGGTGTCTCATTTGACACTATAGGTTTAGATGCACAGGACCCAGAGTATCATCAGCAGATCAGTCCCAGTCAGCAGCAGTAGTAGTGAGTCCTCTTCTTTTGAGGATGAGTTTCAATTTTCTATTATTGTAATCAAAATTTTATTTACTTTCAGTTGCCGGAGTTAGTTGGGGACCTGTCCCATCAACTCCACAGTTCATTCAGAGTAGAGGATTTTCAGATGGATGTATTGTATAGTATTCAGTTTTATATATTGAATATTTATAGATGTGTTGAACCTTATGGCCAGTTTATGCATTTATTCCTGATATTATGTAGTGTACGGGTACAGATATTAGTAAACAGTTAGCTTGTGGTCCTTCGGGGTCACAAGCACCCTGTGACATCTCGGGATGGGATCTCGGGGTGTTACAGTATATGAGTTATAAATTCTAAATTTTTAACGAATTAGTCATCAAGTAGAAAGGTAGTCCAGTTATACCCAAAGGTCCGTTTATCTCTTATCTTAAATCCTTAAAACTAATTGTTGAAGGGTATAACTATCACTTCGTTCAAGTGAAAGATACTAAGTTTGAGACCCCAAACCTCTAGTCAGTTTATGTAGTCACTGAGTTTCCTGAACTCTTTCTAGAGGATCTGCCAAGAGTTCCTCCTGATAAGGAAATTGAATTGGAGATTGGTCTTCTTTTGGATAACCAACCCATCTCCATCCCTTTGGATACCCAGTCCATCTCCATCCCTCCTTATGGAATGGTTTTAAAGAACTTACGTAGTTGGGGAACAACTTAAGGACCTCTTAGATAAGGGTTTCATCATACATGATGTTTCTCTATGTAGTTTACTATTTTATTCATATGAAATAAGGATGGTACTCTCATAATGTGTATAAACTATAGACAACTAAACAAGGTCACCATCAAAAACAAGTATTTTATCCCAAGAATTGATGACCTATTCGGCCAACTTTACGGTGCTCGTTGCTTTCCAAAAATTGACCTCATATCAGTAAATCATCAACTGAAGGTTAGGGAGTTTGACATCTGATAACACTCAAATTACATTCTTGAATGGGTGTAAGCAATCGTTGTCAATATAAAACCCAACGAGGTTGGGGTCAAATCCCACAAGGAATAATGTGAGTGGCGATTAAACTAGTTTGAAACTAAAGCTACAAGTTAAATTCAAAAAATCGATATAAAAAGATAAAATAGGGGTTTAAGGTTCACAGAGAGTTAATTGTCACTTTCAATATTTTAGTGTTTGAAATCAGTCTAAATGGGAATCCAGAGTTATGTTCATCATGGGTTTTGGGAATTGACAGCTACTGGGTAATGCTTAGGATTCTTGAAGTAAGTAGAAACAGCAGATTATCCCTGACGATTATACTATCTAAATTATCTCTCGACCTCACCAGACAATTTATTATCTAATTCTCTCAAACTTAGATAACTTATCTATTTCCAATAGGATTTTATCTCAGGTAGATCAATCCAGTTACGACATTGATCATTAAATAGAAGGTGGGTAGCTTCCGAGTCCCTGTTGATAATTCACGACCTCTATTCTATTTCTCCATTAGAAGAAAATAAAACCCAATACATAACCTAATGTTTTTAACCAGTAGATTTTAGCTAAAACAACAGAATTTCAAGACATCCTACTACTCTTTGAATCCGTTAAATACCTACTAACCTATCAAAACCTAGTCCATAGATCCCATAACTCCGTCTAATGAAATTAGCCGGTCATGATTTGATGAACGAAATACAAAGTTGAATTCATGGTAATAAGGATAAACTTACGAATGGATGAAAAGAAACAAGTAGTTTCTTCAATTTAATCCCGAAAATAGGAATCCACAAATCGTTGATAAGTGTTGAAGAAAATAAAACTCTCCAAAACTAAATAAAGAGAGAGAACTCCTCGAATAAACCCTAAAAGATTCTATTTATACTAAAGCCTAATTAAGGAAATAAAATAGCAAATTCAATTAATTCTCGGATTAGGTGATGCCCAAGCCGATGCCCTATCAAGAGTCTGATGCCCTATCACGGATGGCGTCGGACTTGCTCCAGTTTCTTCAATTCTCTGCCTTAGGCTAACGATGACTCTGGCTCAGCGTTAAAGATATGATGGCATATCACCAATGTCGTTAGATGTCTTCTCCTATCACAATTTTCTGCTTAAGGCTGACGCAATTCTTGACGCCTTATCACCCACTTGACTCCACATCACAGATGTCATCAGAACTGCTTCTCAGCTCCAAATCCCTGGTTAAGGCTGACGCTACTTCTGATAGGCTATCACAAGGATGACGACTTATCACGGATGTCATCAGCCATGTTTTCTTCTCTTTTGCTCAAATTTTAACTCTTTTGCTCTATTGTCATTTATTTCCATTCTTTCAGTCTTTTACTGCAATATCATGAGCAAACGCATCAAAGCAACAAGAGTTTCTTAAGAATTCACAATTATTTTGAGCTAAAAAGCATTAAATGTGTTAGATTTTGCTCACACATCAACACCCTCAACTTAAAACAATTGCTTGTCCTCAAGCAACAAACTAACTAAGAGTATACAAAGTACAAGTTGGCAGTTAACTATTCATATCAGTTCAGAATACATGCACCATCTCCAAGGTCAGTCAAATTAAGAGCAACTGTGTCTATTATTGAAAACACTCATGCAGCTCACGAGATCAAGATATGGCAAGAATTTTAGCAATAACAACCCAGCACATACCCAAATCACACTAGCCGAATAAGGCAGTGATTAGCAACATACCTAGTGTGCCCTCACAACAAAGAAATCTTTTTTGCACTCATGTCAGAATTTACATACATAAACACAGGGATAAACACAAAACTTACTCTCAGAACAAAGTTCCAACATTGCGCATCAAATGTCATAAGCTTACCCTTATAATCAGTACCCAAGTCGCCAGACAGGTCAGTTAGGATCACTATAGTGCTTTTCTTAAGCTTGTAACGTAGGCTAGGGGCTGGTATGATATTCATGGATATTTCAGAGTGACTATGCCTCCTTAACACTACACTAAACTCTTAGGGTTTCAAATCTCAGCCTTCTTTTCTTTCTCTCTTTTATTAATCACACATGCTCATGATGGATGCGGTCTTTTCAATTATCACATTATCTTTTTATCATCTTTTACACAACTTTCTCATTTCTTATTCCTTTTTTGCACCTAACTTTTTATTCTTTTCTTTTATTCTTCCTCTTTTCATACTCATTTTGTATCATGCAACCCTATGATAGCTACCTTCAACTTAGGTTGTTTGCCTAAGTCAAGGTGAACAGTTTCCAAGGAGGACCAGGGCCAAAACAGGTTCATTGTGATGTAAACGGGAAGGTGAGAGGTATTGTAGAAAGAAATAGGCTAATTAGACTCAAAACATAGATCAAGAGATATTATTCACATAGGAAAGATCATTTTGGCTAAAGTGGGCTAAAATAGAAAATGGCTTATGATCCTTTCCTAACTCCTATCCTATGACCATGGCAAGACTAACAGGGCAAGTTCTAGATTCCACACACAACAGGAACTGAGTAAGACCTTACACACACAAGGCACATAAGTATCTCACATATCACTACGTATCCAGTTCATACACTTATTTAACAAAGGTTATTCAGTTGCCAGACTAATGCCACAAAAAGATAGACCATTGTCATAAATGGATACAATTCACATAGTAATATATCAGACCAATGGAGAGGCTCTCAAAAATCTCAAAAACAAGTTAACTGCCTTAGTTACTTGTATTTCTCCTAGTCAACTACAACACATCACAAAACAAGTGCAATACGCCTAAATATGCTGGCTCTACTAGGAACAAGACTCCAAGGAAAAGAGGCACGGTTACAAAAATCCCAGGAGGATATCAACACCCACAAGTAGCCCCAACACCCTCAAGTTAAAATCATGCAATGTCCCCAATGCGTCAAATCAAAATAAGAGAGTTAGAAACATACCTGTGGCACCATGGGTGCGAAGATCTAATGTCAAATACATAATAAGAATATAAATAACAAAATACCTTGGTTTACCTCCCAAGAAGCACCTAATTTAGTGTCGTAGCACAACAACATCCAGTTATCCTTTATCCCTCCACTTTGACGATTTAAATTGTCGGCCCATCTTTTGATATTTACATTTTTTAGGTTCGTTGGGCAACTGTGAGGGCATGATAAGAAATGTTCTATCATGCCACTTCGAAAACTTGAACCGCTTGCCTAATTTTGCATCGAACTTTTGTGTGGGCTCATTGGGCAACGATGAGGATCTTAAAAATCCACTAAATGGGTATCGATCTTTAAGCTTCTTGTCCTTCAAGTCTGGGGTTGTAGTATACCCTTTTGGAAAGATAAACTCCAAACTGTAAGAATTTTCATCCTCATTTTCAAAATTCAACATTTGCTTGGGTGGTTTGACTTTCTTCACATCGACCAAGCATAATGTTGAAAAGTGGTTTGAATGAGGATTGACTCTCAATTATGGAGTAGCATCTCTATTAGTATCTTTACCCCGAAATGGACTAGAGTCTTCACAAGGATTGTTCTTGATTTTTTCTTTCAATTTTAGTACCATTTCCTCATCTTTGGCATCTTCATTCATGAATGGTTGGGTTGGTTGGGAAATCTCCAATGGAAGATCAACATCAAGCTCATCATCAGTATAGGATTCTTGCTCCTTATCTTCACACTCTTCCATTATGTTAAATGATTTCACAGACAAGATATCATCTAAACATAATATAGAAGAATGCTTTGAATAATTGACCGCTATATCCATCTCCTCATGAATGATTGGCTTCATATCTTAACATATATCACATACGATATCATATGTTTCTTTCTGGAGATCCAACATTCGTTGAAACATAGATTCAATGCCACTCTTACCGATGCTTTGTTCTTTTTTTTCTTGAACATAAGACCTATCAAACTCATAAGAAAAACTAAAATTTAGGTTAGCGCAATAGGGGAAGGGGGCATTTGGGAAATCACTCCAATATCCATCTCGACCGCCACATAAAGAACAATCATACTCCTAGTAGGATGGAGATGATACACACATATCTCCGGAGAGCATATCTAAAATCTTGCAAAAAGAGAGGTCCATCATAATATGGACATGGATCATTAAGATAAGATTTCCAACCACCAAGCTCATGTTCATTACACGATGCCATAGTAATAAGTAAACTAAAATAAAAATATACCTAACACAAGCAATAAAAGAAAACTAAAAAAAATATTTACAAGCTTGAATTCAAGCTAGTAGGCTAAAATTCCAAACCAACTCAATACGCCAAATTATTCCCCGATAACGGCGTCATTTTTGATAACACTCAAATTACACTCTTGAATGGGTGTAAGCGATCGTTGTCAATATAAAACCCAACTAGGTTGGGGTCTAATCCCACAAGGAACAATGTGAGTGGCGATTAAACTAGTTTGAAACAAAAGCTACAAGTTAAATTCAAACAATCGATATAAAAAAGATAAAATGGGGGTTTAAGGTTCACAGAGAGTTAATTGTCACTTTCAATATTTTAGTGTTTGAAATTAGTCTAAATGGGAAACTAGAGTTATGTTCACCATAGGTTTTGGGAATTAATAGCTACTGGGTAATGCTTGGGATTCTTGAAGTAAGTAGAAACAGTAGATTATCCCTGACTATGATACTATCTAACTTATCTCTCGACCTCACCAGATAATTTATTATCTAATTCTCTCAAACTTAGATAACTTATCTATTGCCAATAGGATTTTATCTCAGGTAGATCAATCTAGTTACGACATTGATCATAAAACAAAAGGTTGGTAGCTTCCGAGTCCATGTTGATAATTCATGACCTCTATTATATTTCTCCGTTAGAAGAAAATAAAACCTAAGGCATAACCTAATATTTGCAACCAATAGATTTTAGTTAAAACAATAGAATTTTAAGACAATCCTGCTACTCTTTGAATCTGTTAAATACCTATTAACCTATCAAACCCTAGTCCATAGATCCCATAAATCCGACTAATGAAATTAGCCGCTCATGATTTGATGAACGAAATACAAAGTTGAATTCATGGTAATAAGGATAAACTTACGAACGGACGAAAAGAAACAAGTAGTTTCTTCAATTTAATCCCGAAAATAGGAATCCACAAATAGTTGATAAGTGTTGAAGAAAATAAAACTCACCAAACCTAAAAAAAAAAAAAAAGAACTCCTCGAATAAACCCTAAAAGATGATATTTATACTAAAGCCTAATTAAGGAAATAAAATAGCAAATTCAATTAATTCTCGGATTAGGTGACGCCCAAGCTGACGCCCCATCAAAAGTCTGACGCCCTATCACGGATGGCATCAGACTTGCTCCAATTTCTTCAATTCTCTACCTTAGGCTGATGATGACTCTAACGCCGCGTCAAGGATCTGACGGCATATCACCAACGTCATTATATGTCTTCTCCTATCGCTGATTTTCTGCTTAAGGCTGACGCCATTCTTGACGCCTTATCACCCACTTAATGCCATGTCACAGATGTTATCAGAACTGCTTCTCAGATCTAATTCCCTGGTTAAGGCTGATGCTGTTTTTGATAGGCTATCACAAGGCTGACGACTTATCACGGATGTTGTCAGCCATGTTTTCTTCTTTTTTGCTTAGATTTTTAACTCTTTTGCTCCATTGTTGTTTATTTCCATTCTTTCAGCCTTTTACTGCAATATCATGAGCAAACACATCAAAGCAACAAGAGTTACTTCAGAATTCACAATTATTTTGAGCTAAAAAACATTAAATATGTTAGCTTTTGCTCACATCAACATCTCAGATACTTCTATTAGGAACCAGTATGGTCTTTATGAGTTTGTAGTTATGTCTTTTGGTCTAATAGATACACATTCATCTTTCATGGATCTAATGAACAGGGTTTTCAACCAATATCTAGATACGATTGTTGTTTCCTTTTTGATGACATACTTGTGTATTCTTAAAGTGAGGGGGAACATGAGGACTATTTGAGGATAGTGTTGTTGACCCTAAAGGATCATTAGTTGTTTACAAAATTTAGTAAGTGTGAATTTTGGTTAGAGTCTATCACCTTTTTGGGACATGTGGTTTCAAGGGAAGGCATTCATGTAGACTCTCAGTAAACAAATACAGTAAAGCACTAGCTTAGACCCATTACTCCATCCAACATTTAAACCTTCTTGGGATTAGCCAGTTATTGCGGGAGATTTGTAGAATGTATTTCTTTTATAACTACAACATTGACTAAGTTGACAAAGAAAAAGGTAAAGTTGCAATGGTTAGACAAGTGCGAGCAATATTTTTAAGAATTATTCGATAAATTTGGCTTCAACACTGGTATTAGCTTTTGCCAGATTGGTTAGAGAAGCTTGTAGTGATTTGTGATGCCTCCAAGGTTAGTCTTAGATATGTAACAATGCAAATGGAAGAGCGATAGCTTATACCTCCAAACAGCTCAAGGATCACAAGAGAATTATCCTACTCATTACTTAGAGTTAGAAATAGTGGTTTTTACTCTAAAAATTTTGGGACATTATCTTTACAACCTGTGTGTAGATATTTTCACCGACCATAAGAGACTCCAGAATGTTTTTACCCAAAAAAAGTGGAATTTTTTCTAGAAAAAATGGTTGGAGTTGTTAAAGAACTATAACATGAATGCGCTCAGCCATCTGCGTAAAGCAAATATTGTGGCATATGCTCTGGGTAATTTTTTCAAGGGTAGTGTAGCCTATGTTGAAGATGAGAAAAAATAATTGGCTAAAGAGGTTCATAGATTAGCTTATTTGGGAGTTCATTTCTTGATACAGATGATGGGGGTTTGATGGTACAAAATGGTTTAGAGTTATCTTTTGTGAAAGATTTAAAGGAAAATGAACATGATGATCCTATTATAAGTTGATTAATACATTTCACCAATAGAAGGTGAATATTTTCTCGCTAAAAGAGATGGTGTTCTTCGCTCTCTGGGTTATTTGTGTGTTCCCAATATTAATGGTTTAAGGGATTGGATGTTAGCCAAGGCTCATAGTTCCGAGTATTAATTTTACCCTAGTGCCACAAAGAAGTACCATGATCTGCAAGAAGTCTACTGGTGGAATAGTATATAGAGAGACATAGTAGAGTTTGTGGTTAAGTGTCCTAATTATTAATGAGTGAAGGTTGAGAATCAAAGATTAGGGGGTACGCTTTAGGATATTGGTAACCCTACTTAGAAGTGGGAGGTTATCAATATTTCTTTTACTATGAGACCTCCCTATATTAAGCATCAGCATGATTAAAATTGGATAGTGGACTAAATGACTAAGTCTATCCACCTTTTGCATTCAAAACATTAGATTCAGTGGAGGACTATGCAAGATTGTACATTTGTGAGTTAATCAGAATTCATGGGGTTCCTTTAACCATCATGTTATACTGAGGTACTCAATTTACTTTATAATTTTGGCAGTCATTTCAGAAGAGTCTTGGTATAAAAGTGAAGCCTAGTATTAGTTTTCACTCCTAGATAGACAGGTACGCCAAGTGACTTGTCAAACTCAAGAGGATATGTTGAGTGTTTATGTGATTGAATTCAAAGGAAATTGGAATGACCACCCAGATTGGATTGAATTCTTTTATAATAACTACCATGATTCTAGCATCCAGATGGATCCATTTGAGGTATTATATAGGCATAGGTGTTGGTTTTCTTTAGGGTGGTTTGAGGTTGGTGAGGCTACCTTGATTGGTCCAAATTACATTTTTGAAACTATGGGGAAGATTTAGTTAAATCGAGAAAGATTGAAAACCGTTCAAATCCATTGGAAGTTATATACAGATGCTCTAAGGAGGGGGCTAAAATATGTTATGGGCGATTGGTATACTTAAAGGTAACACCCATGAAGAAAAAATGAGGTTATGAAGGAAAGGGAATCATACTCCCCAATATAGTGGTCCATATGAAACCTTGAGGTGCATTGGGATGTTTCTTATGTGCTATACCTTCTAGTGGAATTAGTCGTAGTCCATTCAATTTTCCACGTGTCTATATTGAAAAAGGGTATTAGAGACCCATCTTTAGTTTACCTATAGAGAGTATTAGAGTAAAAGATAGCTTATCCTATGAAGAAATTCCAGTTGAAATCCTTGATTGACAGGTTTGAAGGTTAAGAACTAAGGAAATGGCTTCAATGAAAGTGTTATAGAAAAATTAGTTAGTCAGCGAGGTGACATGGGAGGCAAAGGCTTATAGGATGAACCTATATCCCCATTTTTTTTTACTCCTAATACGGTGTTATCTTGAGAAATATCTATTTCTCCTAGTGTCATCTCCTCACAACTTAAATCATTACTTGTCTCAAGATACTCTATAAAATTCATGTATGGTCCATCAATTCTAGTTGAATGCATGTCCACAGGGAAAGAAACTCTTAGTTATGTTTCATAATAAGCTTCAGCCCTTAGCCTAAAATCCTTATAAGTTATGTCCTTCACTACCTCATCCTTTATTCAAGTATGAATGATTCAAAAGAGGAGATGTTATTATACCTAAAAAGTTTAATAATTTTATTTTTGATAGATACCATATATTTTGATGTGATTTTAAGGTTGATGATGGTTAGGAATGATAATGGGATCATTCAAAAGTGTTTTGAAATTTTTAGAATGAGTTTTCAAACAAATACAATTGCAAAATAGTAAGGGTTCACGTTAGGGTCATGTTACGGAGGCAAGGCATGAACCAAACATGAAAACAGTAGCCTACAATGATATCATCATGTCATGCTAGTTTTTTGTTGCGACATCAGTGTACCACGCCACCGTTTTGGTATGATAAGGTTGTGCCATGCCAGTGGTCATGGCAACATTAGCATTCTATTTTTATTTTTGTTTTTGAGGGTAAACTAGTTATTTTATTCAAAATGATCTTTTAACTGATACAAGAACATTTTTCTTCATTCCTTAAAACAAATCATTGATTACTCCCCTCTCAAACTCCTAAGAACTCTCAAACAAGGATTTCTCTAAAAATTTCAACTTTAAGGGCTCCAAACTCAAGGTTTCCTTCAAGAAAATTATAAGTTCAAGTATGTGGGGGGTTGAACAAGGGTTTTCTTTCACTCATATTCCCAAAACATTATTTTCATAAGTGATGTTATGAATTTGAAGATTAAGGTTCATACCCACCTTATATGATTCCAAAACTATGATGCTCTCTCATGATTTGGGTTGCTTGTATTACAAAAATTCATGGTTTATGTATGCTTTAACTCCTATGATTGATCTTATGAATTTCATTTTAGTATTATTTACTTGACATTATATGAGTTGGTAAATGTATATAATTTTATCATGTTTTACTCAGTTTGCAAGAAATACAGACTTACGATCTCACATTCACTATGAAATTTACATATGCAATTATGGATATGAAATAGAAATAGAGGTATATTTGTTTTTCAAAATTATAAACTCATATTCTTATTTTAGGGTGAATTTTATATATGTTTTGAGCATTAGTATGGTTTCAGGAGTAATACCTAGCATCAAGGAGTGAGGGTTTAGTGTATCCTAATCCCAGAAATTGCTTGCCACCATAGGCATGATATTCTATTTTCACCAAGTGGGCCTATGAGTAACAATGTCAAAGTCATGGCTTTATACCCTAGTAAAGGTGTAAGGTATATCGAAGACTTCCAATAAGGCATATGTTGGACTCCATATTGCTTATATGATTTATGTCATTTAAGAGAATCACCGACGGAACTTTGGTCTTGAAACTAAGTGTAATAAATCATTGATTTTATTTCTTTATGCCTTAATACATCATATTTTCTGACATAAAAGATGTCACTTTTATTCATGACATAAGGTGAGTTTATGTACATTTGGCATGCATGTTCTCATTCTTTGATATATACCATTTTTACATATTGCATGCACCCCCATATACTCAGTACATTCTATAAGTACTTACCACATGTTCTTTATGTTCTGCATCCTACTATAATGTAGGTTTTGTTGTTCGTCCTTAGTATCACAGTTAGTTGTGATCACCCTTGCCTATTCTCTGTCAATTGGTGAGTCCT